>NC_091313.1:12950328-13000742 GCF_038502225.1 Cherax quadricarinatus
GACTCACCATGCACCACCACCACCACAGTGTTGCGATTCACCATGCACCACTACCACCACAGTGCTGCGACTCACCATGCACCACCACCACCACAGTTTTGCGACTCACCATGCACCACTACCACCACTGTGTTGCGATTCACCATGCACCACCACCACCACCACCACCACCACTACCACCACAGTGTTGCGACTCACCATGCACCACTACCACCACTGTGTTGCGATTCACCATGCACCACTACCACCACGGTGCTGCGACTCACCATGCACCACCAACACCACCACAGTGTTGCGACTCACCATGCACCACCACCACCACAGTGCTGCGACTCACCATGCACCACCACCACCACAGTGTTGCGACTCACCATGCACCACTGCCACTACAGTGTTGCGACTCACCATGCACCACCACCACCACAGTGTTGCGACTCACCATGCACCACTGCCACCACAGTGTTGCGACTCACCATGCACCACCACAGTGCTGCGACTCACCATGCACCACTGCCACCACAGTGTTGCGACTCACCATGCACCACCACCACCACAGTGCTGCGACTCACCATGCACCACTGCCACCACACTGTGTTGCGACTCACCATGCACCACCACCACCACACTGTGTTGCGACTCACCATGCACCACCACCACCACCACACTGGTTTGCGACTCACCATGCACCACCACCACCACACTGTGTTGCGACTCACCATGCACCACCACCACCACACTGGTTTGCTACTCACCATGCACCACTACCACCACAGTGTTGCGACTCACCATGCACCACCACCACCACAGTGTTGCGACTCACCATGCACCACTGCCACCACAGTGTTGCGACTCACCATGCACCACCACCACCACAGTGTTGCGACTCGCCATGCACCACCTCCACCACAGTGCTGCGACTCACCATGCACCACTACCACCACAGTGTTGCGACTCACCATGCACCACCACCACCACAGTGTTGCGACTCACCATGCACCACTGCCACCACAGTGTTGCGACTCGCCATGCACCACCACCACCACAGTGCTGCGACTCACCATGCACCACCACCACCACAGTGTTGCGACTCACCATGCACCACCACCACCACAGTGTTGCGACTCACCATGCACCACTACCACCACAGTGTTGCGACTCACCATGCACCACTACCACCACAGTGTTGCGACTCACCATGCACCACTACCACCACAGTGTTGCGACTCACCATGCACCACCACCACCACAGTGCTGCGACTCACCATGCACCACCACCACCACAGTGTTGCGACTCACCATGCACCACCACCACCACAGTGTTGCGACTCACCATGCACCACCACCACCACAGTGCTGCGACTCACCATGCACCACCACCACCACAGTGTTGCGACTCACCATGCACCACCACCACCACAGTGTTGCGACTCACCATGCACCACCACCACCACAGTGCTGCGACTCACCATGCACCACCACCACCACAGTGTTGCGACTCACCATGCACCACTACCACCACAGTGTTGCGACTCACCATGCACCACCACCACCACAGTGTTGCGACTCACCATGCACCACCACCACCACAGTGTTGCGACTCACCATACACCACTACCACCACAGTGTTGCGACTCACCATGCACCACCACCACCACAGTGTTGCGACTCACCATGCACCACTACCACCACAGTGTTGCGACTCACCATGCACCACTACCACCACAGTGTTGCGACTCACCATGCACCACCACCACCACAGTGTTGCGACTCACCATGCACCACCACCACCACAGTGTTGCGACTCACCATACACCACTACCACCACAGTGTTGCGACTCACCATGCACCACCACCACCACAGTGTTGCGACTCACCATGCACCACCACCACCACAGTGTTGCGACTCACCATGCACCACCACCACCACAGTGTTGCGACTCACCATGCACCACCACCACCACAGTGTTGCGACTCACCATACACCACTACCACCACAGTGTTGCGACTCACCATGCACCACCACCACCACAGTGTTGCGACTCACCATGCACCACCACCACCACAGTGTTGCGATCACCATGCACCACCACCACCATAGTGTTGCGACTCACCATGCACCACCACCACCACAGTGTTGCGACTCACCATGCACCACCACCACCACAGTGTTGCGACTCACCATGCATCACCACCACCACAGTGTTGCGACTCACCATACACCACTACCACCACAGTGTTGCGACTCACCATGCACCACCACCACCACAGTGTTGCGACTCACCATGCACCACCACCACCACAGTGTTGCGACTCACCATGCACCACCACCACCACAGTGTTGCGACTCACCATGCACCACCACCACCACAGTGTTGCGACTCACCATGCACCACTACCACCACAGTGTTGCGACTCACCATGCACCACCACCACCACAGTGTTGCGACTCACCATGCACCACCACCACCACAGTGTTGTGACTCACCATGCACCACCACCACCACAGTGTTGCGACTCACCATGCACCACCACCACCACAGTGTTGCGACTCACCATGCACCACCACCACCACCACCACCACCACCACCACCACCACCACCACCACCACCACCACCACCACCACCACCACAGTGTTGCGACTCACCATACACTACACTGCACAATTACTTATCTTTCAGATCTCTTGTGATTAGTTCTGACTTATATTTCTTGTTAGTCCTTGATAATAAAACGGATATCACACTATTTATTATTTAAAACAGGTTGAGAGATCACACCTGATAGTAATCATTTATTGTTAAGATAATAAAGAGTGAGAGATGATAAATCACTGCTTAATTAAACATACATCTTTCAGAGGTGTGTGTAGGGACTTTTAACAGTCGTGTGCCAGAACTTGGCTGCAGTAGTCACCGCCATGGTTAAGAAACTGATTCTCTCAAAGCCACAGAAGGAACGTAGGCTAGATTATGCAAAGAAATATCTTCACTGGTATCCTCAGCAGTGGTCTGAAGTACTCTGGAATGATGAAGCAACTTTCACCGTCACCTGTAACCGTGGGGAGACATGTGTACCGGCCCAGAGACCGCTACACAGACCCACGCTACACCTGTATCACCACCAAATACCCAGACTCGCTCAAAGTTTGGGGATGTTTCAGTGCTCAGTGTGTTGGTGAACTCATAATGCTTCCCAAAAACCAGTATATGAACCTGTATAATTACCTGGAGTTATTGTGTGACAATTTACCAGAGGTGTTTGACAAATGTGGGGCTACGTTTTTTATGCAGGACGGTGCACCGTGCCATAACGCCAAATCTGAAATTCAGTGGCTTAAGGACTGTGAAGTGAGGTTCTTTAATAACTGGCCAGACAATTCCCCAGACCTAAACATTATTGAGACCCTCTGGTCAATAGTGAAACGAAGTTTACTGGGCAAGGATATCAGTTCCATCCCACGGCTGGATGCTGCTCTACATGAGGCAAGGAGTAATATACCTCTCCAAACCCTCAAGAATTTGTGTGAGAGTCTGCCTACATAGCTGAGGGACGTGATTAAGAGTAAAGGATGTAGCGCCAATATTAAAACCACGGTAAGTGTGCAAATATATATATTATAATCTTTCATGGTAAGTGTGTTTTGGTACGTGTGTTGGGGAGGAGCGGCATAATGCCGTGACTAGCACTGAATATATATGTACTTGTAGAAATAAAGATGTTATTATATTATTATTATTATTATGTAAGAGGGAATAATGTAAAGTGTCAGAGTTCCTACACTGTGCCAGACACACCTCTCAGTGTATTCTATGGATCTCGATTGCAACTAGATGTTGCTGCCTGTTCATAAATAGAAATCCCCGATTCCAAAATCCCAGTCCCGTGTACCTCAATGCTCGCGACTGGAATAGTGCAGTGTGCAGCACAAGTTTGTAATGCAATTAAAGATCAGTGTTGAAGATCTGAAGCGAATCAGAAGAGACGGTCACAAGTCAGTATATGGAAATTAACCTCACAAATTCCTGAATAAAAATGGCAAATAAGGACATACACAAGCCAAATCTTATTCAAATCTTCCATTAAGAACACCAACTTTGAAGCTAAACTGAAGAGGCATTCTCATGTTATCTCAGAAGGATCAGCATCCTGGCAATAAGAAAGCATATTTTCATTAAATTTTAGGTCCTGACATTTTCTTTTTTTTTCAAATTTTATATAGACCAACAAAGAAAATATTTTCTTTCGATTTTTTACGAAAATTGTTTTTAAAAATGGGAAACTTGGGCCCAGAATCCATATAAAAATTTAAATTAAGACACACACAGTGTTTCAAGTCTGAAGCCGATCAGAAGATGCATTCTCTAGTTATTACATGGAAAACAATTTACTTAATGTAAGACTGACAAATTAAACCATACCCCCGGCCGGGATTGAACCCGCGGTCATAGAGTCTCAAAACTCCAGCCCGTCGCGTTAGCCACTGACAAATTAAATTTTACCCATCTCAAAGTATATGCTAAGCTTTATTTTAATAAAACCCACCAAGGGCTCAGTTTGAAGCCGATCAGAAGAGGCATTCTCCAGTAACCAATCAGATTTCAAGAATTCCAAGCTTTTTTCTTAACTATTTTAATAAAATTATAAATTTGCACTAACTTTATATGGTATCATTTTTCTTATCATCATAAATATTTTCAAACAACCAGCAGAAGCATTCTTTAGCTATTAAAAATAAACAAATGTCAGTATTTATTTAATTAAATTTGCAAATTTAGGAGTTATGGCACACAATAACAGCAAGATCACTGCCCTCAGAAAACCACATCAGTGGTGATAATTTCAAGTAGACCAGAGGACTCATTCTTCAGTAATGGCACCGATGACAAAGATTTCAAGTTTTATAATTATTTTAGTTCATTAACAAATTCTCCTGCACACAAACTTAACTCACCGGAGAGTATCCAGGCCCTAAGATGCATCGGTCATTAAAAATTAAAGCCGTACAGACTTAAGAAACGGGAATAAAATTTCACACTGCTTTACATCTGCACCTTCTCACTGGAATTTTCCATCATGGTCCGAGTAGGAGGTCTCATTTTTTTTTTTTTTTTTTTTTGAACGTTTGAAGCCACGTCACTGAGGATTTATCCGAGCCATTCTAATATGCTGGTAAGGGATTGTACAGTTCTGGTCATAGGATATCAGCACATGCAGATAGTGCATGAGTCCTAGAGACTGAGCTCAAGTGATTAAGTTTTGAAGCCCGTTGGACGAGCCATTCTCCAGTAATGAACAAAATAAAAATGAAAAGTTGAAGGAAGAAAGAAAAAAATGAAAAAAATTTAGGCAGCCTCTAAAAGGTCCTCCTTCAGGAATACCTGCGAGGTGCTGTCGAAAACCTGACTGTCGCGAGAAAGAACATAAGATTACTGAATCACCTAGTTGAAGTTGGTATCCTCTACGTACTCTCCGTGTCAGGCTATACACTGATCCCTGCGCCTCTGCCACTTCTCAAAATATTTCTGGAACTCTTCTTTCTTAACAGTGTCTAGAAAGGCTGCAATTCTGCGTGAATCTCCTCCACGTCGTTAAAACATCGCCCCTCGAGTGCCATTTTTATTTTTGGGAAGAGAAAGAAGTCACAGGGGGTTATATGTAGGAAGTAGGGAGGGTGGGGGACCACCACAATTTTTTTTTTTTTTTTTTTTTGCCAGAAAATAATGATTTCTGGTTTTAAATCAGCAAGTGGGGCATAAATTTCGCAGCCACTCGCCTCATGTTCAAATTTTCAGTGAAAATGCTTTGACAAGACCCATAAGAAATTTCCACAGCACTTGCAGTGTACTGGATACTCTGACGACGATCTTTGAGAGTAACCTTCCTCACTTTTCAATAATGGTATCTGTTTTTTAACGTTAATGGACGATCAGAGTCTTCATCATCCTCAACTGACGCTCATCTTGCATTTTATAAAGAAAAACAAAGAAAGCAGTGTATCCTACCCATTGCGTCTTTGCCAAATGCTTGCTGAAGTATTCTGGGAATTTCATTAGCCATTTTAGCGAGCATGAAACATAGTTTTACACGCAAACGTTTATCTTTCTTTTAAAGTTTTTAAAGAAACCATTCTGCTATCAAAAATTATACCCATCTAACTAACCTCATCTGAACAACCGACAGCACAGTAACTCTCCATGTTACTTCACAAAGGAGAGTACTGCGCTGCGTCAAGTATGCCGCCGCCATATTTCACCCGGGAAGTGTACGAAAATTCAAGTCCGGGAACTTTTTTATAGCACCTTGAATTATATATTTCAAATATTTTTTCCACTATAGCAGGTGACAACACTATTATCACTGTTACTAGTAGTAATGTTAGTGATAGTAGCACCTGTTTCTAAGTGTGTGTATATCGTGCCGAATAGGTAAAACTTGTGATTTTGGCTTAAACAGCAATGCTCTTTTCGCCGAATAAGGCAAGTGAAAATTTATGTATGCAATAATTTCGCAAAAATCATTCTGAACCTAACGATAAAAAATATATTTCATTGTGTTTCTTTATTATTAAATTATTACAAACTTGTCTAAAATATATTTAGTTGGATTAGGCTAAATTAAGTTGCGCTTGTTATAAGGTTAGGTAAGTTTTCTAAGTTTCTTATGGTACAAAATTCATTATGTAACAAAATTTCGCTTTTCTGGGGAATAAGCATCATTTCCCAATTCTTTATAACTGAACAAACTTTAAAAAATCAATTTTGATCCCAGAACTTTGCTTTTGTGGTCAGGACACTTCTGGAACACTTTCAAGAAAGACTGATGTAAAACTATTATATTCTAGAGTTTTGCTTGGCAAATATAAAAACAGGGACTCACAAACCAGCATTCAGTTCAGCTCTGGCTGCCTGAGAAGACACATCAGAAGAAGTGAAATGGCATCAAGAGGCTGCAATCATTCTCCAGATGCATTCTGCTACATATGTGGTCAGTTCAGCAAGACAAGAGCAAAGAAGTTCTCTGTAACAGCATCTAAAAAAATGTACGAAGCTATATTTTGGCCTGCCAGTTGTGGACCAAGACAAGACCTGGGCACCTCATGTTGCTTGTGAACATTGTAAGAAAACATTGGAAGGTAAGAAAGTCATTAGTTATATGAAGGGTAAAATCTTGAATAGCAACATTTTCTAAATGAAATATGTGTAACAGGAAGTAATTCTTTGGTTCTTTTACAAGATGATATAGAGAAGAAAAAGGAGCCATGAAGTTTGGTGTTCCTAGAATATGGTGTGAACCCACTGATCACTCAACCAACTGCTACTTCTGTCTGGTGGATCCTTCCAAACACCGAACTGGCAAAAATACACCTGCTATTTCTTATCCAGACCTTCCCTCTTCTAGTGCACCAGTACCACACAGTGCTGACCTTCCTGTACCTACACCTCCAGAAAGAAGTCAACCGTCAGAAGAAGAAAGCAGCAAATCAGAAAATGAAGAGCACAGTGAACAAGACTATGATCTCACAGATGCAGCTGTTGAGAGGAATCCTTACTACCCAAACCAAACAGACTTCGATGACCTTATCAGAGATCTTGCTTTGACAAAATCAAATGCTGAGTTTTTTATTTCAAGGCTCAAGGAGTGGGACTTGGTGGATGAAAGTGTACAAGTGTCAAGCCAAAGAAAACGTCACCAACATTTCTCAAGCTTCTTCACTAATGAAGACAGGTTGTGTTACTGTAATGATGTATTAGGCCTGTTTGATGCAATTGGAATTGCATGTAATCCAGATGACTGGAGACTCTTTACTGACAGTTCCTCCAGAAGCATAAAAACTGTACTTCTGCACAATAATAACAAGTATCCATCTCTTCCCTTTGCTCATTCAGTGCTTCATAAGGAGGACTACAACAGTGTCAAACTTCTACTGGAAACTTTGAGCTATGATAAGTATGGCTGGGAGGTTATTGGAGACTTCAAAATGGTGGCATTTTGTGAAGGGATTCCAAGGAGGTTTTACCAAGTTTCCCTGTTATCTCTGTCACTGGGATAGTAGAGATAGAGCATCACATTACCCGAGGAAGCACTGGTACAGCTCTTGACAAAGAGTTTGCAGCCTTCAAATATATACAAGATTTCTTTTCCAAGCTATCAGAGGCAAAGGTGAAGGTTGGCATCTTCACTGGACCACAAGTCAAGAAAATCATGGAGTGATCAGAATTCCCAAAGAAGCTCACAGAGAAGGAAAAGAAAGCCTGGGAGAGTTTTGTTTCTTTAGCACAGGTCTTTCTGGGCAACAACAAGGCTGACAATTACGTGGAACATGTTGAGACCTTGGTAAAAACTGTGGTCAGACGGACTGTAGGATGTCCCCTTGATGTTCATCTTGACAATTTCAAGGAGAATATGGGAGCATACTCAGAGGGAAAAGGGGAGCATTTCCACCAAGATATAATGGACTTTGAACACAGATATCAGGTATCTTATAATGAAAACATAATGGGAGACTACATTTGGGGGCTTAAACGGGAAAGTGATTTGTTGCTGCTCGCAAATCTAGAAAAACTGCTCATTTTTAACTTTGTACATATATTTCAGAAAGTTGAAAATGAAATTTGTGTAAATTTGATTTTAATTATGTAAAGTTTATTTATTTTATGGTATGTTTTTGTTTTACATCCAAAACAAGCAATTTAGCAATTTTTGCGTAAATTCATTCTGTATGCCACAAAAGCAAAGTTTTAAAGGAATAATGGACATTTTCTATGGTTCTGCAACAAAATTAGTTGGAAAATAACACTTACTTTCCAGGAACAAAAACTGTGTTACATTATTATTTACATTAGCGTAAAGGAAAAAAATATATCTTCAAAAGTATAAGAGAACTTAAATTTAAATGAGTTCTTGATATACATATATATATATATATATATATATATATATATATATATATATATATATATATATATACACACACACACACACACACATATATATATATATATATATATATATATATATATATATATATATATATATATATATATATATATAAAGTACCACCTCTATGGCTGGACTGGGGACCCTCATCCTCAGAGAAGACAATAAACGTACCTCAGGGAAAACTCAAGGTTCTCCCCGGAGCTGTTTGAATATTTTCTTCTCCTACCACCCCCTGTATTTGATATTCTATGTGAACATTTATTAATAAACAGAATACATTTACAGAAAAACATAAACATGAATACAATGGTACAATGTATCAAAGATCATGAATTTCCTCCAGCTCCTCCGAGGCCGGACGCGAGCCAAGCATGCAGTAAGCATTTCCCCTCTGGATGGCCACGCTGAGGCGCTGGAACATGAAAGTGGCTGCCCATGGGTCCCTGGTGGTGTCGATGAGTCTGGAACCCAATTCTTTAAGGAAACGTGTGGCATTTTTCCCCATGATACCAAGGTCTCTGATCCCACTGGGACAAATTGATACTGCTAGCTTATGTCCCTGTACTTGTTGATCTTGTACTCCTCCCTGTGGTCAGCAGCTCCTCCCTGTCGCCCCACACTATGATGGATATAGGTGTCAGCCAGTGTGGATACACAGGTATAGTCCCATACTGAGAGCTTGCCATTCTTCCAAGGATAGATGGTGATCCTCTCGGGGTGGTTTGCTTGGTTGTGGGTATTGTTGGCTGCTAGTGATCGGGGCTCCCTCTCGGCTGGGCATCCAGCTGTAGCAAGAGTTCTCTTAATGATATCGTTGACCTCATTGTGTCTTGCATGCCAGCCGTTGGTTTTGGAACAGTTAAGACCATGTAGACCGTATTGGTCTGCTTGCGCTTCACCGCAAATACACGTATATTCTGTGTGAATTGGGGCAGCAAGGCGCAGAGCCACTGCAATAGAGAGGGTCTTAGGGTCGAGTCGCGTTCCCACTGCCGATATGGGAACTGTTTGGAGGAGGTCCCCGGAGTGAGGTGCGTTCACAGCCTGGAGACAGGCAATCTCCCTATCTGATGTTGCAGCCCAGAGCATGTTGGCAAGCACCTTTTCAGCGATTGGGCCATCCCAGCATGATTGTTTGTGAGCCAGTGCTGCACTAGTGTTTGGTGCTGGAGCAGCAAGAGTCTCCCATTCAGTGATGGCACTGGAATAGCTAGGGTCTTCTATTCCTGCTGAGTCACTGAGAATATATATATATATATATATATATATATATATATATATATATATATATATATATATATATATATATATATATATATATATATATATATATATATATATATATATATATATATATATATTGTGACCACGAACGACGACTATGGTGCTGTTCGCGCCTGCTCCTAGGTTGAGGGACTGATTACCTCATCTTCTGTACATAGTTCTACTGTCTTCAAGTTGTGTCCTAGAATTTGTATTGATAAAGCCACTGGATGGCGAAACGTCTACAATAAAGATACCCAGATGTTGCACATGTGTCTTACTCTCACGAACGAGTGGTATTGATCACTAACATCACTGCACTAGCCAAGGACTCGAACCCATGTTGTTCTTGCTCATCATGAGGTGGACCAGTACAACATGGGTTCGAGTCCTTGGCTAGTGCAGTGTTGTTATTGATATATATATATATATATATATATATATATATATATATATATATATATATATATATATATATATATATATATATATATATATATATATATAAGTTACTGTCGTTTAAGCAAGTACAGTGTTGTAGGCTTATAATTTGAAACATGAAAATATCACTTACTTTGAAAAAGAAAACACACAATCCAGTGGTGATAAAAGCATCTCATAATGCTACAAAATTAAAAATAAAAAAAAAATTATCTTCCATACAGTACCCAAATACTCAGTAGACAACAACATAGTTGAACAGTAACTGTAGTGAGGATGGGTTCTGTGTCACTGATACTGTTGTGCTCCAGCAAAACTAAGTTCAGATTTCAATTCAGAGTCCCAAAATTAGTAGTAAACAAGTTTTTGAACGTGAAGTGAAACTTTTGTTGACCAGTGTATTATTTTGTTGTAATAATTTACCTCATACACCGTATAACAGACATCCTTACAACAGTAGCAAAAGTGGTGATGTTAATAATAGTAGAGGAACCACTAATTGCTGTGGTAGTAACAATATTGCTAATTGTACCAATATTACTGATTGCAACAATAACAATGTTTGCAACAATATAATCGTAGTAGTAACCACAGTGGTGTTTGTAACAATGGTAGTGGTAGTAACCACAGTGGTGTTTGTAACAATGGTAGTGGTAGTAACAACAGTGGTGTTTGTAACAATGGTAGTGGTAGTAACAACAGTGGTGTTTGTAACAATGGTAGTGGTAGTAACAACAGTGGTGTTTGTAACAATGGTAGTGGTAGTAACAACAGTGGTGTTTGTAACAATGGTAGTGGCAGTAACAACAGTGGTGTTTGTAACAATGGTAGTGGTAGTAACAACAGTGCTGTTTGTAACAATGGTAGTGGTAGTAACAACAGTGGTGTTTGTAACATTGGTAGTGGTAGTAACAACAGTGGTGTTTGTAACAATGGTAGTGGTAGTAACAACAGTGGTGTTTGTAACAATGGTAGTGGTAGTAACAACAGTGGTGTTTGTAACAATGGTAGTGGTAGTAACAACAGTGATGGTAAAAACAATAATACTTGAAGTAGTACTCGTCCTGGTTGTAATATTAGTGATGTATTTTACCTGTTGACAACCTAATAACTCAGTTTGTGTGAGAAGCCCAGTAGTCATCATATCCTTCACAGGTTGGTTAATCTGAAACACCACAGAGGTAGTGATCCAGTTTGTGGATCACTACCTCTGTGGCAATGTTTCTGATATCTGCTGGTAGCAGTTTGAATAGTCTTGACTTATAAATGTTTATATAAAAGTAACGATGCCTTTCAATGGGTGTGTCTTACTCCTACTTCTCTCACTCCAGTACACTGTTATTGTAGGAAGCAGATTTGGGACTAGGACCATCAGTATGCTCCAGGTATATGTTATCAGGTATTTCTCCTGCCATCTCTCCAGTGAGTGCATCTCTAGCACTTTAAGGCAATTTGAATTTGGTACCACTGCCATTATTTTTTCTAATAATGAGAACTGTATCCATCCTGTCACTTTCCTTCTTTTTAAAAGATAAGTCTGCCAACATTATATTCAGGTCTTTCACATATTCTTTTCGTTCTATGGGGATGACCTTCATGTTTTTTGTATACAGTACCCGTTTCAAATTCTTCATTCCTTCCATATCTGAGCAATCAGAATTTGTCCCCGTTGACTGTCATACTAGAACATAAGAACATAAGAAAGGAGGAACACTGCAGGAGGCCTGCTGGCCCATACTAGGCAGGTCCTTTACAATTCATCCCACTAACAAAACATTTACCCAACCCAATTTTCAATGCTACCCAAGAAATAAGCTCTGATGTGAAAGTCCCACTCAAATCCAACCCTTCCCACTCATGTACTTATCCAACCTAGATTTGAAACAACCCAAAGTCCTAGCCTCAATAACCCAACTAGGTAGACTGTTCCACTCATCAACTACCCTATTTCCAAACCAATACTTTCCTATGTCCTTTCTAAATCTAAACTTATCTAATTTAAATCCATTACTGCGGGTTCTCTCTTGGAGAGACATCCTCAAGACCTTATTAATATCCCCTTTATTAATACCTATCTTCCACTTATACACTTCGATCAGGTCTCCCCTCATTCTTCGTCTAACAAGTGAATGTAACTTAAGAGTCTTCAATCTTTCTTCATAAGGAAGATTTCTGATGCTATGTATTAATTTAGTCATCCTACGCTGAATGTTTTCTAACGAATTTATGTCCATTTTGTAATACGGAGACCAGAACTGAGCTGCATAATCAAGGTGAGGCCTTACTAATGATGTATAAAGCTGCAGTATGACCTCTGGACTTCTGTTGCTTACACTTCTTGATATAAATCCCAGTAATCTATTTGCCTTATTACGTACGCTTAGGCATTGCTGTCTTGGTTTAAGGTTGCTGCTTACCATAACCCCCAAGTCCTTTTCGCAATCTGTATGGCTAAGTTCTACATCATTTAATTTATAAGTACTAGGGTTATGGGCACTCCCAAGCTTCAGAACCTTGCACTTATCTACATTGAACTGCATCTGCCACTTTTCTGACCAAGAATAGAGTTTGTTTAAATCCTCCTGAAGTTCCCTAACATCTACGTTTGAATCAATTATCCTACCTATCTTTGTGTCATCGGCGAATTTGCTCATATCACTAGTAATTCCCTCATCAAGATCATTGATATATATTATAAACAACAACGGGCCCAAGACTGATCCCTGTGGAACGCCACTTGTTACAGATCCCCACTCGGATTTAACCCCATTTATGGACACTCTCTGCTTCCTGTCAGTGAGCCATGACTCGATCCACGAGAGCACTTTTCCCCCAATGCCATGGGCTGCCACTTTCTTTAACAGTCTATGGTGCGGAACTCTATCAAAAGCCTTACTAAAATCTAAGTAAATAATATCAAATTCTTTATTGTGGTCAACAGCCTCAAAAGCTTTACTGAAGAAAGTTAATAAATTAGTTAGACAAGACCGGCCTCTTGTGAATCCATGCTGAGTATCATTAATCAAGCTATGCTTATCGAGATGGCTTCTTATAATCTCAGCTATAATTGACTCTAGTAATTTGCCTACAATTGAGGTCAGGCTTATTGGGCGGTAATTTGACGGTAACGACTTGTCCCCTGTTTTAAAAATAGGAGTTACATTAGCCATCTTCCACATATCAGACACTACACCTGTTTGAAGAGATAAATTAAAAATATTAGTTAATGGTTCACAGAGTTCCATTTTGCATTCCTTAAGAACCCTTGAAAAAACCTCATCAGGACCCGGCGACTTATTTTGCTTCAGTCTGTCTATCTGCCTCACAACCATCTCACTAGTGACTGTGATGTTACATAATTTATCTTCTTCTAGCCCACTGTAAAAATTAATTACTGGAATATTGTTAGTGTCTTCCTGTGTAAAAACTGAGAGAAAATAATTATTTAAAATCAAGCACATTTCATTCTCATTGTCAGTAAGGTGCCCATAGTTATTTTTAAGGGGACCTATCTTATCTCTAACTTTTGTTCTATAGACCTGGAAAAAACTTTTTGGGTTAGTTTTAGAATCCCTAGCAACTTTAATTTCATAGTCCCTTTTAGCTTTTCTTATCCCCTTTTTAATGTCCCTCTTAATGTCAATATACTGATTCATAAGATGACCCTCACCTCTTTTGATACGCCTATAAATTCCTTTCTTATGCCCTAGTAGATATTTGAGCCTATTATTCATCCATTTTGGGTCATTTCTATTTGATCTAATTTCTTTATATGGGATAAACGCTCTTTGAGCAGCATGTATAGTGTTCAGAAAACTGTCATATTGATAGCTCTCTTCGTTACCCCAGTCAACAGATGATAAGTGTTCTTTAAGCCCATCGTAATCTGCTAAGCGAAAATCTGGGACTGTTACTGAGTTATCGCTACTATCGTACTTCCATTCAATGCTAAATGTAATTGATTTGTGGTCGCTAGCACCCAGTTCCTCTGAAATTTCTAAATTATTAACAAGGGATTCATTGTTTGCCATAACTAAGTCAAGCAGATTATTTCCCCTTGTAGGTTCTGTCACAAACTGCTTCAAAAAACAATCCTGAAATACTTCTAAGAAGTCGTACGATTCTAAATTCCCAGTCAAGAAATTCCAATCAACATGACTAAAGTTAAAGTCTCCTAGAATTACTACATTATCGTGCCTTGTGGCCTTAACAATTTCCTCCCATAGTAGTTTCCCTTGGTCCCTATCTAAGTTAGGGGGACGGTATATCACTCCTAAAATCAGTTTTTCATGCCCCTCTGAAAATTCTATCCAAACAGACTCTGTATGTGTTACTTCAGACTTAATACCCGTTTTTATGCAACAGTTCAAGCGATCTCGGACGTACAATGCCACCCCACCCCCCCTCCCAATACTTCTATCTTCTTGGAACAATTTAAAACCCTGAATATGACATTCCGCAGGCATGTCCCGACTTTTTGAATTAAACCACGTCTCAGTTAAGGCAAATACATCAATGTTACCTACACTAGCAACTAATCTCAACTCGTCCATCTTATTCCTAGCACTACGGCAATTAGCATAATAAACATTGAAAGACTCTCCTTTCTCTTTACCCTTCCTGCTCATTTCTATTTTTCTACTAAACCTATTACCGTCTTTATCACCCAAGGTCCCTGGCTTTTCAATATCTATCTCGTTCTTATTATTACTAGTTCCCCTAGAACTCGTAATATTACTACACTGGGACTTCACTGTTTTCCTGCCAAAACCCATACCACTAACTATTCCTAGTTTAAAGTCCTAACTGCTCCCTCCACTGCAGTTGCCAGTGCTCCCACCCCACACCTAGATAAGTGAACCCCATCCCTAGCATACATGTCATTTCTGCCATAGAAGAGGTCCCAGTTGTCAATGAATGTTACCGCATTTTCCTTACAGTATTTGTCCAGCCAGCAATTGACACCAATTGCCCTGGACAACCATTCACTTCCAACTCCCCTCCTTGGCAAAATACCACATATGAGAGGGTTCCCACCCTTACTTCTAATTATTTCTATTGCTGACCTATACCTGCTAATCAGGTCCTCACTCCTACGTCTGCCAACATCGTTGCCTCCAGCACTGAGACAGATAATAGGATTGCTCCCATTACCTCTCATGATGTCATCCAGACGGCTAACAATATCCTCCATCCCAGCCCCAGGAAAGCAAACTCTCTGTCTCCTACTCCTGTCCTTCAAGCAGAACGCCCTATCCATATACCTAACTTGGCTATCCCCAACAACAACAATATTCTTACCTTCCTTAATGTCTTTCGTCGTGTCGTTCCCAGTAGTCAACTCACATTCGTCGGGTAGCACTGAGAATGTATTGGATGTTTCCACAACAGTTTCCACGGCAGTCTCTTTCTTCTTCATCGTTTCTACCTTTCCATTCGTCTTCTTGATCGTCAACTTCTTTCCCTGCTGTCCAGCCACTGACCAGTTTCCCTTCTTGACCTGAGGACTCAAAACAGGAGGACTACTACGAATCTTCTTGTTCTCCTCGGTCAATCGCCGAATTTCCAAATTCGCCAACCTCAATTCTTCCTTAAGCTGTTGGTAAAGTTGCTCGATGGAGGGCATCTTGCTTCAATTCTAGAGAGCGCGCAAACAGGTCTTCACAGAGCCAAGTACACGTCAACACTGTTTTCTACCGCCCACTGCACGTTTTATTTTATATCTTTCATTTTTTTTGCGTCCACTTCCTAGGTTAATTTCATGCTAATTTTTGTATCATCTGCAAAGGATGATTCAAAGCTGTGGTTGACGTTTTTATCATTATATGCTATGAGTGTAAGAAGGCGCTCGGATAGAGCCTTCAGGTACTAAGTTTTTGTTTTACATTCCTAAGATAACGACATATAAAATACTGAGAGCAATTGGCAAGGTGGACAGAGACAGGACGTTCCAGAGATGGAACATTGCAACAAGGGATCACAATTGGAAGTTGAAGACTCAGTTGAATGACAGGGATGTTAGGAAGTATTTCTTCAGTCACACAGTTGTCAGGAAGAGGAATAGTCAGGGAAGTGAGATAGTGGAGGCATTCATACATAGCTTTAAGAATAGGTATGATAAAAGTTATGGAGCAGGGAGTGTTATCCAGTAGCTACCAGTGAAGATGTGGGGCCAGGAGCTGTGAATCGACCACTGTAATCACAACTAGGTGAGTACAACCAGACGAGTACACTATTAACAAAAGCCTTTGACAACCTATAACTAACATGTCAGGCCAAGTAATGTGTAATAACTATCATCACAGAGAAATTAAGTTATTTAATATTTAACCTTCGTGTGTTATTTAATATTCATTTTGCAATAAATATTCCCTTATATATTGAACATAGTCATTATATTATTAAAAGTAAAATAATATAGGAAAAGTATCGTTACCGGTATCCGCCGAGAATTAGGTATTGGTATTGTCAAAAATTTGGGTATCGTCCCATCACTTTTAAAAATCTTGAGAAGGTGTTGCGAGGTAAACTTCCAAATTCTATTAAAAAGAATAACCAGTACAAGCCGAAATAAAGATGGGTTTAGAGCAGTAAGATCTTGCTAGTTACAGTTACTAGATCATTATGAGAAAACTGCGGAAGCTTAGAAAGAATCTTAAAATACAGAAGTCGTGTACTGAGTCTTGATTAAAGACATTTGTGAAATGTGATCTTGGAATGACAGCACATAAAATAAGGTTATTATTTATAAATTAAAAATAAGCAAACAGTAATATTTATTCTTAGGAATGTAAAACAAAAACTTAGTACCTGAAGGTTCTATCCGAGCGCCTTCTTACACTCATAGCATATAATGATAAAAACGTCAACCACAGCTTTGAATCATCCTTTGCAGATGATACAAAAATTAGCATGAAATTAACCTAGGAAGTGGACGCAAAAAAATGAAAGATATAAAATAAAACGTGCAGTGGGCGGTAGAAAACAGTATGACAGTCAACGGGGACAAATTCCGATTGCTCAGATATGGAAGGAATGAAGAATTTGAAACGGGTACTGTATACAAAAAACATGAAGGTCATCCCCGTAGAACGAAAAGAATATGTAAAAGACCTGAATATAATGTTGGCAGACTTATCTTTTAAAAAGAAGGAAAGTGACAGGGTGGATACAGTTCTCATTATTAGAAAAAATAATGGCAGTGGTACTAAATTCAAATTGCCTTAAAGTGCTAGAGATGCACTCACTGGAGAGATGGCAGGAGAAATACCTGATAACATATACCTGGAGCATACTGATGGCCCTAGTCCCAAATCTGCTTCCTACAATAACAGTGTACTGGAGTGAGAGAAGTAGGTGTAAGACACACCCATTGAAAGGCATCGTTACATTTATATAAACATTTATAAGTCAAGACTATTCAAAATGCTACCAGCAGATATCAGAAACATTGCCACAGAGGTAGTGATCCACAAACTGGATCACTACCTCTGTGGTGTTCCAGATTAACCAACCTGTGAAGGATATGATGACTACTGGGCTTCTCACACAAACTGAGTTATTAGGTTGTCAACAGGTAAAATACATCACTAATATTACAACCAGGACGAGTACTACTTCAAGTATTATTGTTTTTATCACTGTTGTTACTTACCATACAAACACCACTGTTGTTACTACCACTACCATTGTTACAAACACCACTGTTGTTACTACCACTACCATTGTTACAAACACCACTGTTGTTACTACCACTACCATTGTTACAAACACCACTGTTGTTACTACCACTACCATTGTTACAAACACCACTGTTGTTACTACCACTACCATTGTTACAAACACCACTGTTGTTACTACCACTACCATTGTTACAAACACCACTGTTGTTACTACCACTACCATTGTTACAAACACCACTGTTGTTACTACCACTACCATTGTTACAAACACCACTGTTGTTACTACCACTACCATTGTTACAAATGTTGTTACTACCACTACCATTGTTACAAACACCACTGTGGTTACTACCACTACCATTGTTACAAACACCACTGTGGTTACTACCACTACCATTGTTACAAACACTACTGTTGTTACTACCACTACCATTGTTACAAACACCACTGTTGTTACTACCACTACCATTGTTACAAACACCACTGTTGTTACTACCACTACCATTGTTACAAACACCACTGTTGTTACTACCACTACCATTGTTACAAACACCACTGTGGTTACTACTACGATTATATTGTTGCAATCAGTAATATTGGTACAATTAGCAATATTGTTACTACCACAGCAATTAGTGGTTCCTCTACTATTATTAACATCACCACTTTTGCTACTGTTGTAAGGAAGTCTGTTATACGGTGTGTGAGATAAATTATTACAACAAAATAATACACTGGTCAACAAAAGTTTCACTTCACGTTCAAAAACTTGTGTTTACAACTAATTTTGGGACTCTGAATTCAAATCTGAACTTAGTTTTGCTGGAGCACAACAGTATCAGTGACAGAACCCATCCTCACTACAGTTACTGTTCAACTATGTTGTTGTCTACTGAGTATTTGGGTACTGTATGGAAGATAATTTATGTTTTTTTTATTTTTTTTGTAGCATTATGAGATGCTTTTATTACCACTGGATTGTGTGTTTTCTTTTTCAAAGTAAGTGATATTTTCATGTTTCAAATTATAAGCCTACAACACTGTACTTGCTTAAACGACAGTAACTTATATATATATATATATATATATATATATATATATATATATATATATATATATATATATATATATATATATATTTATATATGTTTGTATATATATATATATATATATATATATATATATATATATGTGTGTGTCTATGTATATATATATATGTGTATAGATGTATATATATATATATATATATATATATATATATATATATATATATATATATCTATATATATATATATATATATATATATATATAATGTCGTGCCGAACAGGTAAAACTTGCGAATTTTGCCTTAAACAGCAACGCTCTCCTTACTGAATAAGGTAAGCAAAAATTTGTGTACGCAGTCATTTCGCAAAGATCCTTCGGAACCTAACGAAAAAAAATATATTTCACTTGTGTTTGTTTATTATTAAATTATTGTAAACTTATCTAAAATATATTAAGTTGGATTAGGCTAAATTAATTGCGCTTGTTGTAATGAAGTTAGGTAAGTTTTTTGAAGTTCTTATGGTACAAAATTGTTAATTTTTACATTAACATAAATGAAAAGAAATATATTTTTAAACGTATAAGAGAAAATTTTAGAAAGAACTTAATTTTAAATAAATTCTTGCTAATTGATCAATCTTACCTATTCGGTACGACATATATATTATTTTTTTTATTTTTTATTAAAACATCGGTCGTTTTTCACCAAGGCAGGGTGGCCCCAAAAAATAAAAACTTTCACCATCATTCATTGCATCACTGTCTTGCAAGAGGCGCACTTACTCTATAGTTATAAAACTGCAACATTAATACCCTTCCTTCAGAGTGCAGACACTGTACTTCCCATCTCCAGGACTCAAGTGTGGCCAGCCGGTTTCCCTGAATCCCTTCATAAATATTACTCTGCTCACTTTAACAGCACGTCAAATCCTAACAACTATTTGTCTCCAACACGCTAACCCATGCTTGCTGGAAGTCCTAGCCCTTCGTACACAAAACTTCCTTTACCCCTTCCCTCCTACCTTTCCTAGGCCGACCTCCACCCCAGCTTCCCACCACAACAGATTTTATACACTGTCGAAGTCATTTTATTTTGTTCCAATCTCTCTACATGTCCAAACCCCTTGAACAACTCCTCAGCGCTCTGGATAATAGTTTCGGTAATCCCTCACCCACTCCTAATTTGCTAACTACGAAATTTCTGTCTCCCTACACCCAAAGGTGTAGTACGAAAACGGCATAGCATCAGAAGTCAAGTCTGACCCAAAGCTGTTGTATAGCCACATCAGGAGGAAGACAACAGTCAAAGACTAGGTAATCAGGCTGAGGAAAAAACGTGGGAAGCTCACAAGAAATGACCACGAAGTATGTGAGAAGCTCAACAGGAGATATGAGTAGGTATTTACAGAGGAGACAGGAAGGACTCTCGGAAGAAAGAGCAGAGGGGTACACCAACAAGGAATATACTAAAAAGTGTTGAATGAAATACATGCAACCGAGGAGGAGGTGAAGAAGCTGTTAAGTAGCCTTGATACCTTAAAGGCGGTGGGACCGGACATCTCTCTGTGGGTCCTTTGAGAGGGAGCAGAGATGCTGTGTGTGCCACTAACAACAAATTTCAACACATCCATAGATACTGGGCAACTACCTGAGGTACGGAAGATGGCAAATGTAGTCCCCATTTTTAAGAAAGGAGATAGACACGATGCACTAAACTATAGACCAGTGTCACTGACGTGTATAGTATGCAAAGTCAAGCAGAAGATTTTCAGAAGTGTACTGGAACACCTAAAACGGAACAAGCTTATGAACGACAACTAGCACGGATTCATGGAAGGCAAATCCTGTGCCACAAACCTACTGGAGTTTTATGACAAGGTAATGGAAGTAAGACACGAGAGAGAGGGGTGGGTAGATTGCATTTTCTTGGACTTCAAGAAGGCCATCGACACAGTTTCTCACAAGAGATTAGAGCAAAACCTAGAGGATCAGGCATGTATAACAGGAAGGGCACTGCAGTGTATCAGAGAATACCTGACAGGGAGGCAACAATGAGTCGTGGCACATGACGAGGTATCAGAGTATGGTTCAGTGGTTTAGGGCGTTGTGAATTTTCACTCACCTTCAGCCGGGCTAAAACTAAACAGGCTCGATCACCCGGCTAGTTGCAGTGTTGTTATTGATTAAATACCACTCGTTGTTGGTTACAATACTATATATACTCCTTGTGGAGGCTAGTATTTAGAGTAGCTTCTAGTAAGAATGGAGAGGATGTTGCACCAAATAATACTGATTTGAAACTATAAGTTTTCACAGGACTTTGAGGATCATGTGGATTTTCAGGCCACAAGAATCGAGTATAATCTCTATCTATTTCTTGTAGTCCTACTCTTAAGAAAGCTTTGGAAATATCAACAGTGTAGGCATATGGGTTTGTGCGAAATTTCATAAGCACGTCTTCAAGCTTCTCAGTTAGTGAGGGTCCGGTCATCAGACAGTCATTAAGACTTGCTACATTTTTATTTTCACGTGCGCTACAATTATATACAATTCGTAGTGGAGTGGTTTCAGAATCTTTTCTGACTCCATGGTGCGGGAGATAATGAGCTTCTGTCTTCATCTTATCTTCGACTACTTCCTCAATGAATTTATTGTCCAACTCGTCTCACCAATTACCATAAAGGGTAAAATGCTTATGCAAGATGCATGGAAGCCCAAAATTGGATGGAATGAGAACTTGCCTCTAGAAATGAGTCAAGCATGGGATGAAATATCCAAGGAGTTTAAACAACTTCATCAAATTAAACTTCCCAGACAAATAGGTCAAGAGGGGAACAAGTACACATTACATGTGTTCTGTGATGCGTCAACCAGAGGTTATGGCGCTGTAGCTTACATGAGTAATGTTGAAGGAAGTACACTAATTACCTCAAAGGCCAGGGTCGCACCCTTGAAGGTCAGAACGGTACCACAATTGGAACTGACAGCACTCTATGTAGGTACAAAACTAGCTGTTTATCTCAACAAAGTACTTGATCATCTCACTATTGAGAAAACCGTGATCTGGAGTGATAATGAAGCAGTTCTCCAGTGGTTAAGAAATAATAAGAGTAAGCTGGTCTATGTACAGAACAGAGTAGCAGAATAAAAGAGATGCAGAGAGATTATCTCTTTCTTCACGTCTCTACCCAAGAGAATCCAGCTGACATGTTGTCACGTGGTGTCCCACTCAAGAAATTTGTGGATAATAAATTATGGCTCCACGGACCGAACTGGCTCTCTAATGAAAATAACTGGCCTCAGCAAAAAGCTCACATTATGCCAGAAGAAACAGTCTGCTTGAACACAGCAGAAATAAGTTGTGTAAATACTGCAGACACAACAGAAATAGTCATTGATGGATCTAAATACTCATCTTTGGGTAAACTCTTAAGAGTTACAGCTCTTGTCTTTAAATTCATTAAAGGAATAAAACCTGATTATGAATATCTTGAACCCATTAAATACTGGGTGAAACTAATACAGAAAGTTGTTTTCTCTACAGAATATAAATTTCTAGAAACACAAAATAAATCCCCAAGGAAACCTGTCATGATTAATTCTTTAGGACTTTATCTCGACTCA
Source organism: Cherax quadricarinatus (assembly GCF_038502225.1). Taxonomy (NCBI): domain Eukaryota; kingdom Metazoa; phylum Arthropoda; class Malacostraca; order Decapoda; family Parastacidae; genus Cherax; species Cherax quadricarinatus. The sequence continues at coordinate 12,973,327 of NC_091313.1, forward strand.
GAAAAGATTATAAGATGTCGAGGAAGAATTCATAATTCTTCACTACCTAAAGAAGCCATACATCCAACATTGATCCCCATGAATCATTGGCTAACAAAACTGATTGTGCAAAACGCCCACAGTAACGTGTTACATGGTGGGGTAGCTGACACACTTTGTCATATACGACAATCCTACTGGATACCTCAAGGTCGACAAAGTGTGAAAAAGCAAATAAAGGACTGTATTACTTGTCGTCACTACGATATGCGAGTATGTCAGTATCCAGGTCCACCTCCATATCCCTCTGAAAGAGTTTGTCATATCACTCCATTTGAGGTGACAGGTGTAGATTACACTGGACCAATAATTTTAACCAAAACAGTTGACAAAGTTCCCATCAAGGTGTACATCTGTTTGTTCACTTGTGCTACAACTAGAGCAGTACATCTAGAAGTAGCCCCTGACATGTCTGCTGAAACCTTTATCAAATTAATTATTCAGAAGGTTTGCAGCCAGAAGGGCATGTCCCAGACTGATGATTTCAGATAATGCAACGAACTTTGTTGCTGGTGCTGCTTATATAAGCAAGATCTTTGATCAACCAGAAGTACAACAGATGCTGAATCAACGCAGTTGTCGTTGGAGATACATTCCTCCTAAATCTCCATGGCACAGCGGATTTTATGAAAGAATGATCGGCATTGTAAAACGTTGTTTAAGGAAGACTCTTCATCGTCAGAGAATAGACTTAGAAGAATTCCGTACAGTTGTGACTGAAATAGAAAATAGAGTCAACAGACCTCTAACTTATGTTACCGATGATCTAGACAATTTAGAAGTGTTAAGTCCATCTCATTTACTCCATGGCAGAAGGCTCGAACCTGTTCCTCCCATGAATCATAAAGAAATCATAGAGGATCCTTCTTATTTCGAACCTGAGCAACTCAGACGTAAATTCAAACACCTTAATAAAGTGATTGAACGTTCGGAGAAAATTTGGCGAGAAGACTATCTCACCTCATTGAGAGAACACTTCTATGGAGCTGGTGTTCCTGAAAATCATAAGTCCTTAAGATCTGGTGACATAGTGATTATTGACAATGATGGTCCGAGGTCCCAATGGCCACTTAAGAACATAAGAACATAAGAAAGGAGGAACACTGCAGGAGGCCTGTTGGCCCATACTAGGCAGGTCCTTTACAATTCATCCCACTAACAAAACATTTGCCCAACCCAATTTTCAATGCCACCCAAGAAATAAGCTCTGATGTGAAAGTCCCACTCAAATCCAACCCCTCCCACTCATGTACTTATCCAACCTAAATTTAAAACTACCCAAAGTCCCAGCCTCAATAACCCAACTAGGTAGACTGTTCCACTCATCTACTATCCTATTTCCAAACCAATACTTTCCTATGTCCTTTCTAAATCTAAACTTATCTAATTTAAATCCATTACTGCGGGTTCTCTCTTGGAGAGACATCAGTGGTGACGTGTACTTAGCTCAGTGGTGACGTGTACTTAGCTCAGTGGTGACGTGTACTTAGCTCAGTGGTGACGTGTACTTAGCTCTGTGAAGACCTGTTTGTGTGCTCTTGAGTGGTGACCTGTACTTTGAGTGCTGACCTATACTTAACTCTGTGAAGAAGTGTCTTGTTTGCTCCCGTGGACTGAACCAAGATGCCCTCCATCGAGCAACTTTACCAGCAACTTAAGGAAGAATTGAGGGCAGCGAAGATGGAGATACGGCGATTGACCGAGGAAAACAAGAGGATTCGTAGTAGTCCTCCTGTTTCGAGTCCTCAGGTCAAGAAGGGATCGTGGTCAGTGGCTGGACAGCAGGGGACGACGAAGTTGACGATCAAGAAGACGAATGGAAAGCCAGAAACGATGAAGAAGAAAGAGACTGCTGTGGAAACTCCCGTGGAAACCTCCAACGCATTCTCGGTGCTACCCGACGAATGTGAGTCTACTACTGGGATCGTCACGACGAACGACAACAAGGAAGGTAAGAATATTGTTGTTGTTGGGGATAGCCAGGTTAGATACATGGATAGGGCATTCTGCTTGAAGGACAGGAGTAGGAGACAAAGGGTATGCTTTCCTGGGGCTGGGATGGAGGACATTGTTAGCCGGCTTGACAACATCATGAACGGTAATGGGATCAATCCTATTATTTGCCTCAGTGCTGGAGGCAATGATGTAGGCAAGCGTAGAAGTGAGGATTTAGTTAGAAAGTTCAGGACAGCTATAGACATGATTAGGAAGAAGGGGGGGCGCCCTGTTATATGTGGCATTTTGCCAAGAAGAGGTGTTGGTAATGAATGGTTGTCCAGAGCAATTGGTATTAATTGTTGGCTGGATAAACACTGTAAGGATAATGCAGTACCATTCATTGACAACTGGGACAACTTCTATGGCCGAAATGACATGTATGCCAGGGATGGGGTTCACTTATCCAGGGCAGGTGTGGGTTTTCTTGCTAACTCAGTTGAGGGGGTTGTTAGGACTTTAAACTAGGATTAGTTAGAGGTATGGGTTTAGAAATGATTAATAATGAGTATGGATATGTTGACTTATGCTCTGATATTAAGAATCTTAATAGTAACTGTCATGGAGTAACTCTGGGTAATGATAATTTCAGAAATTGTGTGAAAACAAAGATGAATAGGAAAAATGTGCAGAAGAAAAAACATATGATGGTATTTTATGCTAACAGTCGAAGTGCAAGAAATAAAATTAATGAACTACGTTTGGTAGCATGTGCTGGGAACTTTGATATCATTGCATTAACTGAAACGTGGTATGATTTAAAGAGTCGGGATATGACTGCTGAGTGTAATATTCAGGGATTTAAGTTATTCAATGTGGATAGATGTAATGGGAAGGGGGGAGGAGTTGCATTGTATGTTCGAGAAAATATTAATTGTTGCATAAAAACAGGTATAAAAATAGATGGAGCAGTAACAGAGTCTGTTTGGGTAGAGTTCGTGGAGGGTCAAGAAAAACTAATTCTAGGTGTAATATACCGACCTCCAGGCTTGGATCACGATAGAGGGAGACTTCTTTGGGACGAAATTGTTAGGGCTTCTGGACACAGTAACGTAGTCATAGTAGGGGACTTTAACTTTAGCCAAATTGACTGGAATTCTTTGACAGGTAATCTAGAGTCCAGTGACTTCATGGAAACAGTTCAGGACTGTTTTCTGAAACAGAGTGTAACTGAACCTACCAGGGGTAATAATTTGCTAGACCTAGTCTTGTCAAATAAGGAAACACTCGTGAATAATCTGGAGATCACTGAAGAGCTTGGCGCAAGTGATCACAAATCCATCACCTTTAGCATTAATTGGGAATGCAAGAATAATGATAATACAGTAAAAATCCCCGATTTTCGTTCTGCCGATTATAATGGACTTAGGGAACATCTGTCTAATCTTGATTGGGGTTATCTAGCTAATGATTTTATTGACGATAATCATACTTATGAATATGAAGGGATCTGCTTTTATGATTGTTTTCTTAATAATGTACACAGTGCCCAGAGTATATACATTCCCCAGAGAGAAATTAGGTCTAATAATAACGATCCCAAATGGGTTAACAGGAGGCTAAAGCATCTATTAGGGGAGAAAAGGGGAATTTATAGGCGCATCAGAAGAGGAGAGGTTAACCTTACTGACCAATATGTTCAGCTTAAAAGAGAAGTAAAAAAGGCGATTAGAAAGGCTAAACGTGACTATGAAATTAGAGTTGCTAATGAATCAAAGACTAATCCAAAGGGGTTCTTTCAAGTGTATAGGACGAAGGTGAAGGAAAAAAGTAGGACCTCTGAAATCTGGGAATGGACAGCTGACGGATAATGAACTGGAAATGTGTTCCTTATTTAATGACTATTTTTTGTCAGTTTTTACACAGGAAGATGTAAATGAGATTCCAGTAATTAACAATTATTTAGTTCCTGATGAATTTAAGTTAACTAATATTACTGTCACGAGGGACATGGTTATTAAACAGATAGACAAACTGAAACAAAATAAGTCCCCGGGACCCGATGAGTTGTTTTCAAGGGTACTTAAGGAATGCAAGATGGAGCTTAGTCAGCCATTAACGAGTGTATTCAATGCGTCCATCCTTACCAGTGTTGTGCCAGAGATGTGGAAGATGGCTAATGTGGTTCCTATATTCAAATCAGGGGATAAGTCCACTCCTTCAAATTACCGTCCAATAAGCCTGACATCTATAGTGGGCAAGTTATTAGAATCAATTATAGCTGACATTATCAGAAGTCACCTTGAAGAGCATAACTTGATAAATGAATCTCAGCATGGATTCACGAGAGGTCGTTCCTGCCTGACAAACTTACTGACGTTCTTCAATAGAACATTTGAGGCAGTTGACAGTGATAAGGAATATGATATTGTTTATTTGGATTTTAGTAAAGCCTTCGACAGAGTACCTCACAAGAGACTCTTAAGAAAAGTGGCAGCTCATGGTATAGGAGGTAAAGTTCTAGCATGGATTGAGGCATGGCTTACCAATAGAAAGCAGAGAGTTACCATTAATGGAGTAAAATCTGAATGGGGATTAGTCACTAGTGGCGTTCCACAAGGATCAGTTTTAGGCCCTCTCTTGTTCATAATTTACATTAATGACCTTGATGAAGGGATTACTAGTGACATGAGTAAGTTTGCTGATGATACAAAGATAGGCCGTATAATTCACTCTGAGGAGGATATCAATGAACTCCAGGACGATTTGAACAAATTAATGTCTTGGTCTGAGAAATGGCAGATGAAGTTTAATGTGGATAAGTGTAAGGTACTTGCCCTTGGTAATGAAAATAACCCTCGAAGCTATAATCTAGGTGAAGTAGAGCTTGGTCATACAGAATGTGAAAAAGACTTGGGAGTCATGGTAAGCAGAAATCTAAAGCCAAGACAGCAGTGCCTCAGTGTGCGCAACAAGGCCAACAGATTACTTGGATTTATCTCAAGAAGTATAAGTAACAAAAGTCCAAAAGTTATTTTACAGCTCTATACATCACTAGTGAGGCCTCATTTAGATTATGCTGCTCAGTTTTGGTCCCCTTACTACAGGATGGACATAGACTCATTAGAGAACATACAGAGAAGAATGACTAAAATGATTTACTGTGTATGGAACCTCCCGTATGAAGATAGACTTAAAGCCTTAAATCTCCACTCTCTGGAGAGGCGTAGAATGAGGGGAGATATCATTGAAGTGTATAAGTGGATGACGGGCATAAACAAGGGAGACATTAATAAAGTACTGAGGGTGTCGAACCAGGTAAGAACCAGGAATAATGGATTTAAGTTGGATAAATTTAGATTTAGAAAGGACATAGGTAAGTACTGGTTTTCTAACAGAGTTGTAGATGCGTGGAACAGTCTTCCCAGTGGGGTGATAGAGGTTAGGACCTTGGGTAGCTTTAAGAAGAGACTGGACAAATATATGAGTGGGAGGGGCTGGGTTTGATTGGTGTCAAGGGGTACGGGATTTATTTCTTGAGTAGCTTTAGGTAGATGTCGTTTTGATAAGGACCTGCCTCGTATGGGCCAGTAGGCCTTCTGCAGTGTTCCTACATTCTTATGTTCTTATGTTATTAATATCCCCTTTATTAATACCTATCTTCCACTTATACACTTCGATCAGGTCTCCCCTCATTCTTCGTCTAACAAGTGAATGTAACTTAAGAGTCTTCAATCTTTCTTCATAAGGAAGATTTCTAATGCTATGTATTAATTTAGTCATCCTACGCTGAATGTTTTCTAACGAATTTATGTCCATTCTGTAATATGGAGACCAGAACTGAGCTGCATAATCTAGGTGAGGCCTTACTAATGATGTATAAAGCTGCAGTATGACCTCTGGACTCCTGTTGCTTACACTTCTTGATATAAATCCCAGTAATCTATTTGCCTTATTACGTACGCTTAGGCATTGCTGTCTTGGTTTAAGGTTGCTGCTCACCATAACCCCCAAGTCCTTATCGCAATCTGTATGGCTAAGTTCTACATCATTTAACTTATAAGTACTAGGGTTATGGGCACTCCCAAGCTTCAGAACCTTGCATTTATCTACACTCAACTGCATCTGCCACTTTTCTGACCAAGAATAGAGTTTGTTTAAATCCTCCTGAAGTTCCACAACTTCTACGTTTGAATCAATTATCCTACCTATCTTTGTGTCATCGGCGAATTTGCTCATATCACTAGTAATTCCCTCATCAAGATCATTGATTGAACATTAAAATGGTATAAAATACCGACAGGTTGTTAGGTAAGACACATATGCAACAGTTAGGTATCTTTATTTCGAAACGTTTCGCCTACACAGTAGGCTTCTTCAGTCGAGTACAGAAAGTTGATAGAAGCAGAAGATACTTGAAGACGATGTAATCAGTCCATCACCCTTAAAGTTTTGAGGTGGTCAGTCCCTCAGTCTGGAGAAGAGCATTGTTCCATGGTATGAAACAATATGGAGATGAAGTGACAGGATTGAGCTTTATATAGCGCCAGGAGGTGAGACGTAGGTCACTAGGAGAGGTAAGAACTCAGATGTTGGGAGGACAGGTCCCTCTCAAATCCAGCCGTTCTCACTAGTAGAGGTTTGTCGAAGTTGATTGTAGGTCTGTACCAAGATACCCTTGTGTGGAGAAATTTTCTCCAGGAGGGTGGTATCAGCCCCCTTCAGCCCCTTTCAGCCCCTTTCAGCCCTGAGGGACCCAGCCCTCTCAGAAGGGGCAAGTGTCTTGTTTACTGCTACAGTGAGTAATTGATCGCAGATGCAGTATGAGTATGCGACGTGGTCAAGCGACCGCTGCTCCTTGCAGTCCAGTGTTGCAGAGTGTATTTTAATAAGAGACAGTACATCTCTTACCTTAGCAGGACAATTAGGGAAAATCCTGCTCCCACTTTATTACCATAGTAAAGATAGTGGACATTGTTGTCTATGCTTAAGACAGCAAGATTTAAACATTCTGCTTTGCTTCATCAAGGAAGTGGCAAGGAAGCAAAAGTACTAGGTCAGCTTTTCCTTTGTGCTGGGAGCAGTGACGGCGTGGGGCGTTGTGGCATCTTCAGATTACTTTTGACTCTACTGAGAGTGACACTGACGCCAGGATAACCAACAAAGAACGATCTGTGCGTTAGTGTGAACAAAGTGTCTCACAAAACACAATAAACACTTACAGAGAAGTGTGATCAGCTTCTTCAGTGATATTGTGTGAACAATTATTGATGAACAGTGTAACAACGAGTGTTGCGATCCAACAGAGTGTTGTGCGACATTCTTCAAAGAACACTATTCTTCAATCAACTCAATGGATATCCGGGCGTAATTACGGGTCAGATACATATACCCAGGTAAGTGTTCTAACTCGTGATGTGCTACTATTGACTGTGCAGTTGAGTATAAAATCGTGAGTTAGTCACTTATCATAAACCCTGGTGATATGCGGACCTTTGAGTCCACAAACGTAAGTTTGTCAGCAATCAGTGAATGAAATATGCTGACATAACACCCCCTAGGGGTAATTTATAATCTTACAAATTATAACTCCTTACAGCCCGTTGAGAGATGACTTCGACAGCTTCTCAAGACCTCGTCTGCAGGGGCGGCTGTGCAGGCGACGAGCTGTCTTTCTAAGTTAAGTTTCCCTATATTTAAACTTAGCTGGTAATCCCATTTCTCAACAATGTTTGTATCTTGAGTTAATCCTTTACAGACTGAAATTAGATTTTCTAATTGTGTAATCTTAGTCTGTAAAGACTGAAACTGAGTTTTCAAACAAGCCATTTTAATGGTATACTAAAAATTCTAGCACCACACTTAGAGTGTTTAAAAACACTGTACTGCTATAAACAGTTGAGTTTTATGCTTAAGTCAGCAATAATCAGTCAGACACTACTGACCTACTAAGCTTAACCCCAGGGTCAATGACCATGAAGGGTACAAAGTACATATGGCTGGTGTTTATGGCTTGAGTTTGCTGTGTCAGCCTGACAACGATGATTAATCGTAAATAACATTATACACTTCATTCACTATACACTATAAATGTCATTGAATAACTGTAAATCACACGTGAATATTTCTTACACATATATAAATGTCACTGTTAATAATATAACAGTTATATCCATAAGGAACTTAAACACAATCTCGTCTCTTAATCTCTGTCTATAAACATTATAAACACTATGTGTATATACACTCAGACAAAATGACCATCAGTTGGGTTGCTGCTGTCGTCAGCATTTCTGGAGCTGGAGCAGTAGGTGCCGGGTGTCATTCCCCGTTTTCTTGTTGGGTGAGTCACCAGCTCTCGTTTTCTTTGGGTGAATGCTGGGTGAGCGCCCGTTTTCTTTTGGCTGCCCATTCTCTGTGATTGAGTCTGGAGGGACTCATTTATACTGATTATATTGCAAAACACTAGTTTTACAGCTTTTATCGAAGGACCATGGCTTGTAGGTTATTTGTACACTGTAGTACGACATATTTGGACCACAGTGTGAACTTTACCAGGTTCGAGCATGACCATAATGTTGAGAAATGGTTTACCAGATAAGTTTGTTTAAATATAGGGAATATTTAGCTGATAAAAGACAGCAAATCGTCTACACAGCCGCCCCTGCAGACGAGGTCTTGAGTAGCCGTCTTGATCATTTTTCAATGGGTTGAAATGAATTATATTTTGTAAGATTATAAATTACCCCTAGGGGGTGTTATGTCAACATATTTCATTCACTGATTGCTCACAAACTTACTTGTGTGGACTCAAAGGTCCGCTTATCACCAGGGTTTATGATAAGTGACTAACTCGTAACTTCGACTCAACTGCGAAGTCAATAGTAGTACATCACGAGTTAGAACACTTACCTGGGTATATGTATCTGACCCGTAGTTACGCCCGGACATCCGTTGAGTTGATTGAAGAATAGTGTTCTTTGAAGAATGTCGCACTACACTCTGTTGGATTGCAACACTCGTTGTTACACTGTTCATCAATAATTGTTCACACAATATCACTAAGAAGTTGATCACACTTCTCTGTAAGTGAAATTGTGTTTTGTGAGACACTTTGTTCACACTAACGCACAGATCGTTCTTTGTTGGTTATCCTGGCGTCAGTGTCACTCTCAGTAGAGTCAAAGGTAATCTGACCTCACAACGCCTCACACCGTCACTGCCCCTCGCACATAAAGGAAAAGCTGACCTAGTACTTTTTCTTCCTTGCCACTTCCTCCATGAAGCAAAGCAGAATGTTTGATTCTTGCTGTCTTAAGCATAGACAACAATGTACACTATCTTCACCATGGTAATAAAGTGGGAGCAGTATTTTCCTTAATTGTCCTGCTAAGGTAAGAGATGGACTGCCTTTTATTAAACTACACTTTGCAACACTGGAGTCTTGCAAGGAGCGGCGGTCGCTTGACCACGTCGTATACTGGTACTGCATCTGGGATCAATTACTCGCTGTAGCAGTAAACAAGATGCTTGCCCCTTCTGAGAGGGCTGGGCCCCTCAGGGCTGAAAGCGGCTGAAGGGGGCTGATAACCCCCTCCTGGAGAAAATTTCTCCACATACTCCATCATATGTCCTCGGATCACGGTACAACACCTAGCTCTGCTGGATGTGTGATCTTTGTAGGACTATATGGTCCAATGGGTTAGAGCATCGTGAATTTTTGCTCACCATGATGGGGGCGAAAACAACACTGGTTCGATCCCCCGCCTAGTCGCAGTGCTGTTTATTATTCAATACCACTCGTTTCTGGTTACAATATATATATATATATATATATATATATATATATATATATATATATATATATATATATATATATATATATATATATATATATATATATATATATATATATATATATATATGTCGTGCCAAATATGTAAAACTGGTCAATTAGCAAGAACTCATTTATAAAATTAAGTCCTTTCTAAAATTTTCTCTTATACGTTTAAAGATATATATTTTTCATTAATGTTAATGTAAAAAAATTTAATTTTGCACCAAAAGAATCTTAGAAAACTTACCTAACCTTATTATAACAAGCGCAATTTATTTTAGCCTAACCCAACTAAATATATTTTAGATTTGTTTACAATAATTTAGTACTAAACAAACACAGTGAAATATATTTTTTTTCGTTAGGTTCAGAATGATTTTGGCTAAATTTTTGCATACACAAATTTTCGCTTGTCTTATATGGCAAGATGAGCGTTGCTATTTAAGCCAAGATCGCAAGTTCTTCCTATTCAGAACGACATATATATATATATATATATATATATATATATATATATATATATATATATATATATATATATATATATCGTGCCGAATATGCAGAACTTGCCATCTTGGCTTAAATAACAACGCTCATCTTGCCATATAAGACAAGCGAAAATTTGTGTATGCAATAATTTTCCAAAAATCATTCTGAACCTAACGAAAAAAATATATTTCATTGTGTTTGTTTAGTATTAAATTACTGTAAACGTGTTTAAAACATATTTAGTTCGGTTAGACTAAAATAAATTGCACTTGTTATAATAAGGTTAGGTAAGTTTTCTAAGATTCTTTTGGTGTAAAATTTTAAATTTTTACATTAACATTAATGAAAAAAATATATCTTTAAACGTGTAAGAGAAAATTTTAGAAAGGACTTAAATTTAAATGAGTTCTTGCTAATTTACCAGTTTTACATATTCGGCACGATATATATATATATATATATATATATATATATATATATATATATATATATATATATATATATATATATATATATATATACATATATATATATATATATATATATATATATATATATATATATATATATATATATATATATATATATATATATATATATATATAATTAATGTAGAGACAACTTGTACACAAACCAGACGTGTTGCATCTTTAAAATGTTGAAAAGGCTCGAAAATTTCAATTCCATCAGTATTTCTGGCAACACACTACAGTCTTTCATGTAAAAATTTATAATTTTGCACCAAAAAATCTTAGAAAACTTACCTATTCCCGCCTTTCGTGGTTCAGGCCTAATTAACTCTCATTTTCTAGGCTTTAAATATATATATATATATATATATATATATATATATATATATATATATATATATATATATATATATATATATATATATATATATATATATATATATATATATATATATGTCGTGCCGAATATGTAAAACTGGTCAATTAGCAAGAACTCACTTAAAATTAAGTCCATACTAAAATTTTCTCTTATACGTTTAAAGATATATTTTTTTCATTAATATTAATGGAAAAAATTATAATTTTGCACCAAAAGAATCTTAGAAAACTTACCTAACCTTATTATAACAAGAACAATTTATTTTAGCCTAACCCAACTATATATATTTTAGATTTGTTTACATTAATTTAATACTAAACAAACACAGTGAAATATATTTTTTTTCGTTAGGTTCAGAAGGATTTTGGCGAAATTATTGCATACACAAATTTTCACTTGTCCACAGTGCTTTACCAGGGAGCCAGACCCCAGAATAAGGCTATTATTGAGTTGTAACGTAGAGATAATGTTATATATGTATATACATATATATATATATATATATATATATATATATATATATATATATATATATATATATATATATATATATATATTTATATATATATATATATATATATATATATATATATATATATATATATATATATATATATATATATATACTTTCTTCTTTCAACGTACCAGCCGTATCCCACCGAGGTGGGGTGGCCCAAAAGGAAAAACGAAAGTTTCTCCTTTCAAATTTAGTAATATATACAGGAGAAGGGGTTACTAGCCCCTTGCTCCCGGCATTTTAGTCGCCTCTTACGGTACGCATGGCTTACGGAGGAAGAATTCTGTTCCGCTTCCACATGGATATATATCTATATATATATATATATATATATATATATATATATATATATATATATATATATATATATATATATATATATATATATATATATATAATAAAATATTCCTATTGGTAAAAAAAAATAGTTTAAAAGATGGGGTGGTAGGGGAAGTGGAATATTCAAATGGCTTCAGGAAGAAATCCAAATATTCTTCCTTGAAGCCTTTTTATCCACTTCTCCGAGGCTATGGGTCCCACAATTTACACCAGAGGTGGACCCCATCCTATATATATATATATATATATATATATATATATATATATATATATATATATATATATATATATATATATATATATATATATATATACATTATTGCAACCACGAACGAGTGGTATTGATCAATAACAACAGTGCGGTATCCAAGGATTCGAACCCATGTTGTACTGACTTGCCATTGTGGATTAAAGCATTATGTGGTTCTCGCTCACAATGGTGTGCCAGTACAACATAGGTTCGAATCCTTCGCTAGTGCAGTGTTGTTGTCGATATATTATTTCTATTTCCCTTGGGAACAAACCTTCCGTCTGCCTTCTTGCATTTAGTTGTTACATATTCCGTCATCTCATTTACTGACTTTCCTACCAGTTCTCTGTCCCACTGAACCTCCTGCAGGAAGTTCCTCATACCTGTGTAGTCCCGCCTTTTATAAGTTGGCTTTTCCCATTCAATTCCTGTTACCCTCTCTATTTGTAACTCTACTATATAGTCAAAACTCACAACCACGTGATCATTAGCTTCAAGGGGCCTCTCATAAGTGATGTCCTCAATGTCTGAACTGATCAGGGTGAACACAAGGTCCAGTCTTGCTGGTTCATCCTCCCCTCTCTCTCTGGTAGTGTCCCTGACATGCTGATGCATGAGGTTTTCCAGTACCACATCCATCATCTTGGCTCTCCATGTTCTGGGACCCCCATGTGGCTCCAGGTTTTCCCTATCGATCTCCCTGTGGTTGAAATCGTCCATGGTATAAACCTTGGTAATAAATACCGACAAGTTGGTTTAGAAAGACACGTAAGCAAACACTATAACATATTTATTAGAAAACGTTTCGGTCCTGGGACCTTGATCACTTCTAACATGCAGAGGTAGAAAGACATTATATATATAGGCGGAGAGTGAGATGTGACGCACGTGACCTGAGGAATGTCATAAGAACATAAGAATGGAGGAACACTGTAGAAGGCCTACTGGCCCATGCGAGGCAGGTCTTTATCAAAACAACCTCTACCTATGATGAGGACGGGTAGACGATGAAATCATGTGACTCCTGTGTTGTTGGGTTGGTGCTGCTTAAGAATCATGTATACCAATGTTTTTGAAATTTTGTAGTTTCCAGTGTTGCGTTCTATAGTGTCGGTGACGGCGATTAGTGAGGCTTCTAGGCACCGTCGGCGTCTGAGGTCTGGTTCGGTGAGAACGAATTGTGCCTCGTTCCAGTTCATCAAATGCCCCGTGGAGTCTCTGTGGAGGACACAGGCATACCTTACATCGTCTCTGTTAGAGGCATTTCGATGCTCATTCAGGCGGACTGCAAGATCTCTGCCTGTCTCGCCTACATATTTCTTGGGACAGAACCCACAAGGGATAGTGTAGACGCCTGCTGTAGAAGTCAGAGGTGTGGGGCTGCGTTTCGTAGTGAGGTCTTTGATAGATGATGTGTTTATGGTGGAAACGTTGATGTTACTCATAGCAAGTGCCCGGCGATTATTCGTGGCAACATCGCCACATGGGAGTACTATGAACTGTTTAGGGGGCTGTTCCATGGGCGGTTTGTTGAGGATAGCTTGTGCCTTGAGTCTGCAATCTCGGATGAAGAAAGATGGGAACTGAAGACGTGTAAAGGCTTGTGTTATGTAAGTGCATTCTTCTTCTAGAAAACAAGGGCTGGAGATGCGAAGAGCTCTCAAGAAGAAGCCAATGAGGACTCCTCTCTTAGTGTGGGTGTCTTGGTGTGAATAGAAGTGTATAAGATCGTCCTTGTTGGTAGGTTTTCTATACACTTTGAAGAGAAGTTTGTCACTGTCGGGAGATCTGCACAGTAGAACGTTGAGGAAAGGAAGTTTGCCATCATTTTCGAGTTCAAGTGTAAACTTTATTGATGGTTCAACTGCATTGATCTTGTTGAGAAGGGCCTGGATATTGAGACGTCTCGGATAGAAAACCAATATATCATCAACGTATCTTAGCCAGGTAACGGTGTTGGGAATGAGGGTGCTGAATTTCTCTGTCTCCAGGTTTTCCATGAAGAGGTTTGCAAGCACAGCACTGAGCGGGCTGCCCATTGCCATCCCAAAGCATTGTTTGTAACAGTTGTCCTGATACTTGAAGAAGTTTAAATTAACACAAAGTTCCACTAGATTGATGAAATCTAGAAGAGGTAAAGGGAGGTCGTGGTTTTCAGTGAGCCTCTGTCTCAGAATGTTGATTGCAGCGTCGGTAGGAACGTTGGTAAAGAGGGCTGTGACATCGAAGGAAGCCATGCTTTTGTTTTTGACATTCAGGTTGGAAATTCGGGAGAGAAGGTCACCTGAAGGTCACCATCAGTCAAGCCCACCTCAAACACTCAGGTGACCTTCTCTCCCGAATTTCCAACCTGAATGTCAAAAACAAAAGCATGGCTTCCTTCGATGTCACAGCCCTCTTTACCAACGTTCCTACTGACGCTGCAATCAACATTCTGAGACAGAGGCTCACTGAAAACCACGACCTCCCTTTACCTCTTCTATCATGTCTCCCCTGACCCTTCTGTCCTCCAGTATCGTCAGTCCAATTTCCCTCAACCTTTCCTCGTACGACATTTCCCTGACGTGCTTGACCAGGTGTGGGTTCCAGACTGGTGCTGCATACTCCAGTATGGGCCTAACATACACAGTGTACAGTGTCTTGAACGATTCCTTATTAAGGTATCAGAACGCTATTCTCAGGTTTGCCAGGCGCCCGTATGCTGCAGCAGTTATTTGGTTGATGTGTGTCTCCGGTGACGTGCTCGGTGTTATGGTCACCCCAAGGTCTTTCTCCCTGAGTGAGGTCTGTAGTCTTTGTCCACCTAGCCTATACTCTGTCTGCGGTCTTCTTTGCCCCTCCCCAATCTTCATGACTTTGCATTTGGCAGGGTTGAATTCGAGAAGCCAGTTTCTGGACCACATGTCCAGCCTGTCCAGGTCTCTTTGCAGTCCTGCCTCATCCTCATCCGATTTAATTCTTCTCATCAACTTCACATCATCTGCGAATAGGGACACTTCAGAGTCTATTCCTTCCATCATGTCGTTCGCATATATCAAAAATAGAACTGGTCCTAGAACTGACCCCTGTGGGACCCCGTTCGTCACAGGCGCCCACTGTGATACCTCTTCACGTACCATGACTCGTTGTTGCCTCCCTGTCAGGTATTCCCTGATCCACTGCAGTGCCCTCCCTGTTATATGCGCCTGATCCTCCAGCTTCTGCACTAATCTCTTGTGGGGAACTGTGTCAAAGGCCTTCCTGCAGGCTAGGTAAACGCAATCAACCCACCACTCTCTTTCGTGTCTTACTTCTGTTACCTTGTCATAAAACTCCAGAAGGTTTGTGACACAGGATTTGCTTTCCATGAACCCATGCTGGTTTTCACTTATAATCTTGTTCCGTTCCAGGTGTTCCACCACTCTCCTCCTGATAATCTTCTCCATGACTTTGCACTCAATACATGTCAGAGACACAGGTCTGTAGTTTAGTGCCTCATTTCTGTTTCCTTTCTTAAATATGGGGACTACATTTGCTGTCTTCCATTTCTCAGGTAGTTGCCCAGTTTCAAGGGATATGCTGAAGATTGTAGTTAGGGGCACGCACAGCATCTCTGCTCCTTCTCTAAGGACCCAATGTGTGTATGTGCACGTGTGTGAGCGTTAGCTGTCGCTTGTGTGTGTGTGTATGTGCGTGTGTGTGTTCGTGAGAACAGTGGCAGAGAGAGAAAAGGTAGAGCAGAGATGGCAAGAGAGGAGGGGAAAAGCCAGGGAAAGGAGATCTGGGTAGAGAGAAGGATGGGGTCGCGGTCACTTTGCAAGTCCCCACTCATGTATGTCATGTATGTGTGTGTGTGTGTTCGCACACTCATTCACAAGCCTTGTGTGTTTGTACTGTTACTGTGTCTTAATAAACTGCACAACAGACTCAAGTTTGTTGCACTCCCAACTTCTATTTACTAGACAGCTCTGTTTCCTAGTAAAATGCTGCCTTCTCTATTTATCGTACTTCCTAGTGCTCACTCTTTGGGTTATCCTAGGTTATCCTGTGTATGTGTATATGTAAGTGTGTGTGTGTGTGTGTGTTTGTGTGTGTGTGTGTGCGCGAGTGTGCAGTTGTTCATATGTGCCCAGAAGTAATGCTCCTCACTTCTGGTTATCCATAATACTAATAAAATACCAACGATAATACTAGTAATTCTAATAATTATAATACTAGTGCCTCAGCTTCTACATGTGCCTAACACTTGTGCTAGTGTGTCTGTGTATGTGTGTTTGATGGTTAACCCTCGCTAGCTCTCCACCCAACCTCTCCTCACACACTCATCAATCCTACCTCCACCTTATCTATGTTGTTTCTACTCTAATTCTGGTAATAGCTAGCAAAAGTAAGTGACCCGTAGCTTACTGTGTGCAGTGACCAGAATTCTGAAACAAAATGCAACCACATTAGGTGAGAGGAAGTTGCGCTGGCAGTGGGGCGGTGACAAGTTGCTGGTTGCTGCTTCTCCTTGTTGTCGTATACGTAGGCCTTCTAAGATTTTTTGGGAAATCCTTCACCCGTGGTAGTTATATCGATTTATGCTCGTACTCCACCCGCTCCTCAAGTATTTTCGTTTTTCCCTTTTGGTAAAATTACCCTTCACTTTTGATAAGTTACACTTCTTACTTATAAAGGCACACAACCTGCTATGATGTCACCACTTCATGGAGGCCTACTCCTGCCACCTTCCCTAGTTATATTTGTTTTTCTTCCTTTTCTTGTTAACTTTTTCATGCTCTTTTTCATGCTCACTGTATGCTACCCCACATTTTACTTGTTAACCAACCTCTCTTAACTCTTGACCTCCTGCTTTCGACACTCTTTTTTCTTTGTATAATTGTTACTGTGTTTCAACAGGTGCCTACTAGGCCTCTAACGAATTGGCACTTTGAAATTTTGTATAATTTCAGGCTTCCTCTCGCCTTTTTTTTTTTTAAACTAATAACCTTGGTTATCACTTGTAGGGTTGTTCACTGACGTTGTCACTACCACTGGTTGCTGCTAGCAGCTAATACACGCCCTAAAAACACTAAGATTCTCTGAGCCTTGTGAACCACTACACTCTACCGCCGTCCGCCGGGTGTGAGTGTATGTGCGTGGGTACTCACCTATTTGTGGTTGCAGGGGTCGAGTCCTAGCTCCTGGCCCCGAGTGTGTGAGTGTGTGTGTGTATGTGCGAGTGAGTGTGTGTGTACTTAGCTATATGTGATCTGTTAGGAACTGGGAGTCCTTGTGGTTTATGCCGAACACTGAACAGTCTGGTGGCAGCAAACTGAACACTCAGCGGTCTGGTGGCAGCAAACTGAACACTGAGCGGTCTTGTGGCAGCAAACTGAACACTGAGCGGTCTGGTGGCAGCAAACTGAACACTGAGCGGTCTGGTGGCAGCAAACTGAACACTGAGCGGCCTGGTGGCAGCAAACTGAACACTGAGCGGTCTGGTGGCAGCAAACTGAACACTGAGCGGTCTTGTGGCAGCAAACTGAACACTGAGCGGTCTGGTGGCAGCAAACTGAACACTGAGCGGTCTGGTGGCAGCAAACTGAACACTGAGCGGACTGGTGGCAGCAAACTGAACACTGATCGGTCTGGTGGCAGCACACTGAACACTGAGCGGCCTGGTGGCAGCAAACTGAACACTGAGCGGCCTGGTGGCAGCAAACTGAACACTGAGCGGCCTGGTGGCAGCAAACTGAACACTGAGCGGCCTGGTGGCAGCAAACTGAACACTCAGCGGTCTGGTGGCAGCAAATTGAACACTGGTGAAAGTCAGTATAAAACACGTAAGTTAAACTGGTATTGTGGGGAAACAAGAGGGGGCAGGTGTTGTGTTAAGTGAAATCTAACCTTTGGAGGAAAACAACTGCGCCGTCTCCTTTGAAAAAAACAGTGTGTGGGCGAAACGTTTGCGTCACTGTTTCAAACGTGTAGTGTTTTGGTGATGAGATTTCATTGTCCATGTAGTATGATTTATATCATTCTATTAATTGTAAATAAATCCCTTTAATATTTTATTTTTACATTTTCCTTATGACATAATTTAACGGAAGTAAACATCCTTACTTCATATTTCAGTTATTTATTATTTATCTAATTCTGACATACACTCCCGAAATATTTAACAGTGATGCCTTTAATATTTCTTTGTTTATCCTCCAATTTATTTCCTATATTTTGGACAGCAGCAGTTTACATATCTAATAAAAAATATTTATTATCTTTAAGTCCATTCTGGACACTATTACCACTAATGTTACTACAACCATTACTGTTATGGCTACCATTAATGTTACTACCACCATTACTGTTACGGCTACCATTAATGTTAATACCACCATTACTGTTACGACCACCACTAATGTTACTACCGCCATTACTGTTAGAACCACAACTAATGGCACTACCTCCAATCTACCTCAATCTAATCTACTTCAATCTACCTCCAATATGTTACTACCAGCATTTCTGTTATGATCACAAGTAATGTTATTACCACCATTGCTATTACGATCACCACTGTTACTACCACCATTGCTGTTACGACCACCACTAATGTTACTACCACCATTACTGTTACGACCACCACTAATGTTATTGCCACCATTATTATTACGATCACCACTAATGTTACTACCGCAATTACTGTTACGACCACCACTAATGTTACTACCACCATTAATGTTACAACCACCACTAATGTTACTACCATGATTACTATTACGACCACCACTAATGTTACTACCACCATTACTGTTATGACCACCACTAATGTTACTACTGCCAATACTGTTACGACCACCACTAATGTTACTACCACCATTACTGTTGCGATCACAACTGATGGTACTATTCGTAGTATCGGTTACCAGTAATATCAGTTACTAGTAATGTCAGTAGTAATGACTCATCCAACCGTTGCTGATTCACTTCCTCCTGCATGAATCACTGACTGTTATATCACTGACCATTACTGCTGGCCTAGTATAATTTGAATGCCGCTCGCCCTCCGAGGCACTCAGGAAGCCAGTTCAAGTAGAGATGTTAAGGTAGATGGCAGGTCAGGCTTGGTGCTCCCCATGTATTCCATCTAATAGACATACTGGAACATCCGATGTGAATGTTTATTACCCAATCCATGTTTGAACCTCGCACAACAAATTTGGTGGCAGCGTTGTGGTCATGGATTTACAGGTATTTACATAGATATCAAAAGATTAAGCCGGGTCTGTGAGTGCTGCAGGCGTTTCCCAGGGCTAGCCGCCACCTCTCAGCAGCGAGCCCACTGTCTCTATCCTCACCTCCACCCACCAGCCTGCAAAGCCAGTTACAGCAGTCTCTCAAGCTTCCTGGCTTAGTTGTGTGCTAATTGCTTCAATCTCCGAGGAGTTGACCCGGATTTTGTAATTAAGCCTGCTAGTAAGCTAGTCTGTGGTTCATCATCCAGCCTGCCTCATCAGTCATCAGCCTGTTCCTTCATGCTATGTGCATCATTACACGTATTTCCGTTATCCAGCGTGAGTTTAAGCCAGCTAAGCCAGCTACTTCTCCAGTGAAGCCAGAAGTAAGCGAAGCCAGTTCCTCTTTGAAGTATTGTCTCCAATATTGCTTTGTGCTATCAGTTGGATGCTGGTAAGAGCAATATTTCCATCCCTGTGGCATTGTGGTTTAAACCACCTGGGTTTTCTCGTGAGTGGTTAGATTTAGTGTGCCAGTGGGTGCAAGGGATAGTCACCCACCTCCGCCATTGCCAACTACCCACCACCAGCCACTCACCCACCACAAAACCTTATCCACCTGTGGTATTCTTCACCCTTCTATGGCTTACACACTGGGTCAAGAACTGTATTTCATCCGTGTTTCACCTGAGCGCCACCTTTACAAAATTCTAAGTGTGTAAATCTTCGGATTAAGTGCATTTCTTCGCGTCGACGAGTGTGAGTGAGAAGTTGTCACTACCCTGGGGATCACATCTCTCTTCCCCTCATCTCTGGCCACCGCCAACACCACCACCGCAAGACTTCAATCAACTGTCGAGTTATTTTCTGTTTAGAGACAATTTCCTTTGCATTTAAAGACATTTGCGTGTGTGAGACATTTACTGTGAATTTCTTGTGTACTCTCTGCCTTGTGCTTTCAGTGTAGACTCAGTGTTTTCTTTGGCTCATTATTTTGCATTATTTTCCCAGTGTTATTGTGATTCATTATATATATATATATATATATATATATATATATATATATATATATATATATATATATATATATATATATATATATATATATATATTTGATTCTCCACCTGAAGTAAGTATATTTACTTGTGTCAACATTTATTATTTTGTGTGCAATATTGTACACATTGCCCCAGTCATTCACTCCCTGTGAAGTGATTAATTCATTTTTTCCCTTGTGTTCTTTCAGTATTGTGTATTACTCATTTTCTCCAGTCCTTACATCATTATTAAAATTTTACCCCCAGCATTTTCCTTGTGTTTTCTGATAATTCTATATATAAATTCATGCAGTGCTATTTACCCCAGTATACTAAATTGCTCATTTATTTCAGTTTGTACCATTTTTCTATGTCAAGCAAAGCCTCATTCCCTTGATTTTCTCGCAGAATCTTGTACCATTATTTTGAATGCAAGCAAGTGCATTCTTTTCATATCTGTCACAGCAAGATTTGGTTGCAAGAACAATTATCCAATAAGTGAAGTGAATGATCCTTGCTGTGTATGTGCTCTGCCACTTTGTAAGTGTCTCGACTTCCAGTTCTATATCTTGTGTCATTTTTATTCATATTAATCATAATTCTTTGAACAAATTCACTCTTGGTATAATTTAGACTTCTTTTTAAAGTAAAGTGTTATCTTTCCTCTGTAGTAAATTGTTTTGTTTAATTTTTATTAAGAGTTAAATTATTCAATATATGCTATATTTTCCCAGTTGACCTTTTTATTAATAATTTGACTTATTCTGGCACTTAATTGTATCGTGAAAATTGTTATTCTGCTGAGTTGGGGTTAAATGTAAATAACCTGTATAGATGAATAATATAGCATAAAATGTATTTCTATTGTCTGCTACAATATCAATTTATTAATATTCAAGAATTTTTTTTTTTTGTTGTTCACGTTCTCTCCGAATTCTGAGAGATTTGAGTGCACCAAGTCTGCCTTTTCTGTTAAACACTTCCTTCTTTATACATATCCTTCCTCAGAATCCATAGATCATATGAATACAGATCAATTGATCAACTTGTTTTTTTATCACTTTTATTGTATATTCCCTTCGTTGAGCCTCAGTCTATGAATTGTGCTGTATCATACCTTGTAATGCATTATAATAAGTTCCATTCCATTAACATTCATTACAATAATATCCTTATGCATGTTATAATGTTCAATTTTTTTGTACTTTGACATTGTATACAATCAGCCCCAAGCCGTATGCCTCTCACCTCTAGTTTGTATTAGCTGTATGTTGGGACGCAATACATTAGCGTCGCCGAGCTCTCAGTAGTATGAGTTACCAGTAGTGTCAGTAGTAATGACTCATCCAACCGTTACTGATTCACTGCCTCCTGCATAAGTCACTGACTGTTATATCACTGACCATTACTGCTGACCTAGTGTGATTTGAATGCCGTTCGCCCTCCGAGGCGCTCAGCAAGCCAGTTCAAGTAGAGACGTTAAGGCAGACGGCAGGTCAGGCTTGGCACTCCCCATATATTTTATCTAATAGACACACTGGAACATCCGACGTGAGTGTTTATTACCCAATCCATGTTCGAACCCCAAACGGCAGTACCACCATTATTGTTACGACCACCACTAATGATACTAGCACCATTACTGTTATGACCACCACTAATGTTATTGCCACCATTACTGTTACGATCACCACTAATGTTACTACCACAATTAGTATTATGACCACCAGTAATGTTACTACCACCATTATTGTTATGACCGCCACTAATGTTAGTGCCACCATTACTATTACGACCACCACTAATGTTACTACAACCATTACAATTACTACCACCACTAATGTTACTACCACCACTAATGTTATTACCACCATTACTATTACGACCACCACTAATGTTACTAGCACTATTACTGTTATGACCTCCACTAATGTTAGTGCCACCATTGCTATTACGACCACCACTAATGTCACTACCACCATTACTATTACGACCACCACTAATGTTACTACCACCATTACTATTACGACCACCACTAATGTTACTACCACAATTATTGTTACGACAACCACTAATGTTATTACCACCATTACTATTACGACCATTACTAATGTTACTACAACCATTACTGTTACGACCACCGGTAATGATACTACCAACATTATTGTTACGATCACCACTAATGTTAGTGCCACCATTAATATTGCGATCACCACTAATGCTACTACCACCATTACTATTGCGACCACCACTGATGTTACTTCCAATATTACTGTTACGACCACCACTAATGCTATTACCACCATTAAGATTATGATCACTCATGTTACTACCTACATTATTATTACCACCACCACTAATGTTACTATCACCATTACTGTTACGACCACAACAAATGTTACTACCACCATTACTGCTACGACCACAACTAATGTTATTACCAAAATTACTGTTACGACCACCACAAATGTTACTACCACAATTACTGTTACGGCTACCTCTAATGTTACTACCACCATTGCTGTTACGACCACCCCTAATGTTATTACCACCATTTCTATTACGACCACCAGTAATGTTACTACCTCCATTACTGTTACGACCACCACTAATGTTATTACCACCATTGCTGTTACAACCACCACAAATGTTACTACCACCATTACTATTACGACCACTACTAATGTTACTACCACCATTACTGTTACGACCACCACTAATGTTATTGCCACCATTACTACTACGATCACCACTAATGTTACTACCACCATTACTATTAACACCATCACTAATGTTACTACCCCCATTACTGTTACGACCACCAGAAATGTTACTTCCTCCATTACTGTTACGACCACCACTAATATTACTACCTCCATTACTGTTACGACCACCACTAATGTTATTACCACCATTGCTGTTACAACCACCACTAATGTTATTACAACCATTACTATTACGACCACCAGTAATGTTACTACCACCATTATTGTTACGACCACCACCAATGTTAGTGCCACCATTACTGTTATGACCACCACTAATGTTACTACCAACATTACTATTATAACCACCACTAATGTTACTGCCACAATTACTTCTACGACCACTACTAATGTTACTACCACCATTACTGTTACGACCACTACTAATGTTATTACCACCGTTACTATTGCGACCACCACTAGTGTTACTACCACCATTACTGTTACGACCACCACTAATGTTATTGCCACCATTACTATCACGATCACCACTAATGTTACTATCACCATTACTATTACCATCACAACTAATGTTACTACCACCATTACTGTTACGATCACCAAAAATGTTACTACCACCATTACTGTTACGACCACCACTAATGTTATTACCACCATTACTATTTCGATCACCACTAATGTTACTATCACCATTACTATTATCACCATCACTAATGTTATTACCACCATTACTGCTACGACCACCACAAATGTTGCTACCACCATTACTGTTACGACCACAAATATTACTACCACCATTACTGTTACGACCACCACTATTGTTACTACTACCATTGCTGTTACGACCATCACTAATGTTATTGCCACCATTACTATTACGACCTCCACTGATGTTACTACCTTCATTATTGTTACGACCACCACTAATGTTACTACTACAATTATTGTTACGACTACCATTAATGTTACTACAACCATTATTGTTACGACCACCGCTAGTGTTACTACCGCCATTGCTGTTACAACAACCACTAATATTATTACAACGATTACTATTAGGACCGCCAGTAATGTTACTACCACCATTATTATTACGACCACCATTAATGTTAGTGCCACCATTACTATTACGACCACAACTAATGTTACTACCACCATTACTATTACGACCACCACTAATGTTACTGCCACCATTACTGTTACGACCACCGTTAATGTTATTACCACTATTTCTATTACGACCACCACTAATGTTACTACCACCATTACTGTTACGACCACCACTAATGTTACTACCACAAATATTGTTACGACCACCCCTAATGTTACTACCACCATTACTGTTACGACCACCACTAATGTTACTACCACAAATATTGTTACGACCACCTCCAATGTTACTACCACTACTATAGATACAACCATCATTAATATGTTTAGCAATTTTGTTATTACCACCGCTATTGTTACTGTTGTTTCTCTAATTATGTATTAATACCAAGGCTACAGTTATTATTACTTGCTTCGGCACAACAACGTAAATGTTAGGACCATCACTTTTGTTTGTCCTCCTACTATTGTTACTACTATTGTTACTACTACCATTAGTGTTACACTCACCATTACTGGTATTACCATCTCTATTGTTACTACAATTATTATTCCTACTATCACTGCTTTTCTTACTCCCACCTCTTGTTCCTACCACCGCTACCATTACTACTACTTTTGTTACTGCTACAGCTATTGTTATTACTACTACAATTGTTACTACCACTGTTGTTATAGCCATCATTTTTAATACTGCCAATATTATTATTACTTCTACTATTTATTACTATCGCTGTTATTTATTACTACCACTTCTGTTGCTACCACGCCTATTGCTACTACCATTACTGCTACAACTACCGTTATTGTTACAGCCAGATCTATTACTACAATCACTTTTGTTGTTACCATCAGCAGTATTATTACAACTGTCACTATTGTTACTACCACTACTGTTATTAGTACCACTATGTCTGTTACAGATACCACTATTATTTTTATTATTATTATTATTATTATTATTATTATTATTATTATTATTATTATTACCACCATTATTATGACTATCACTATTGTTCCTATCACTGATTTTATAACTGCCATTAGTGTCTTATTACCACCACTGCTGTTACTACTGATTCTCTCTCGTTACCACCACTATAGTTACAACTTGCCACTACTTCTGCGACCGCCACTGTTGTTACAACGAACCCCATTGTTACATCCACCATTGTTATTACTACCGCTATTATTGCTTCCATCATTAATCAACCGACATCATTCCATACACAACTCAGAGACTAATTTAAGATACATAGATTAATTAAATGTTTCACGCCATTTATGGATTCCAACGTATGTTCAACCAGTTAAGCGTGATATTATTAATGCATTTCTGAAGGTGCGATGAATGATGAAATAACGTGACAAACTGCTTTTGTCTCTGATCACCTGGACTGTGACAATCACAATCACACTAGAAGCTGGAAAGTAGCAGATCTACGTGACGTCCTGCTGGCAACAGTGACGCCAATATA
Source organism: Cherax quadricarinatus (assembly GCF_038502225.1). Taxonomy (NCBI): domain Eukaryota; kingdom Metazoa; phylum Arthropoda; class Malacostraca; order Decapoda; family Parastacidae; genus Cherax; species Cherax quadricarinatus. The sequence goes on from NC_091313.1 coordinate 12,999,129, forward strand.
CACTTTGCAGAACAGTCTTATATCGGGGTAGCACTGAAATAACCCGCACATAGGAGAGAGAAGCTTGCGGCGACGTTTCGGTCTTACATGGACTAATTACAAAGTCACACTAACATAAAAGAGTGAGGGAGCTAGAATATATAGGCGAGGGGGGACAGGGACGGGACCAAGTGAGGAAGAAAAATAATTAGTGGTAAGGCGGGTAGTGGAAGTAGTAACATTTAGATCTGTTTATATATATATTTATCAAGGTTTCAACAGATCTAAACGCTGTCAGAATAAAAACTCTTTTCCCCTCAGAACATCTTCACCAGCGAAACAGATCATTACACAGTTGCAATCAGACTGTGGAAGGCCATAATAAATCTTGCTCCAGTCCCACACTTCACGCCTCCCAGCGGCCAGTACTTTCTCTCCGTTACGAAGTTCTTAGCGAAGCACAATAAATCCTACTGCTCTCGTTAAATTAATATGAATTCAGAATTCAGTGTGGTGAGTTTTACAGGAGACAGACACCGACGCCAGCATTATTATCCACCTGTCTCGTTAATTTCCAGTGCACAGTCTGAGGTGAGAATTCCCGCTACAGAGTGTCTGGGGTAATGCATTTGATGATATTAGATAAATGATTCAGAAAACCGACTAGTTTTCGGAACCATTTACATAACTGATGTTAGGTAAAAGGACACTTTATTGTGGCAGCGTTTCGCTCTCCAGAAGCTTTGTCAAGCCGTTACAAAGACACAAAAGGTGTCATGGCACATTAGTAGCAGGTGTGTCTTTTTACCTAACAAATTGTTTGATGACTGGCGAAGCCAGAGGCGATGTATCGCACAGGAGATTCGATCAATGGTTGTGGAAAGTTGTAAAACTGTTTTTTAGGCGTGTTTCACTCACCAGCAGCATTATCATATATATATATATATATATATATATATATATATATATATATATATATATATATATATATATATATATATATATATATATATATAAAGATAGAAATGTTAAAAGCAGGTGGGGATATAGTTTTGGAGTGGTTGGTGCAATTATTTAATAAATGTATGGAAGAGGGTAAGGTACCTAGGGATTGGCAGAGAGCATGCATAGTTCCTTTGTATAAAGGCAAAGGGGATAAAAGAGAGTGCAAAAATTATAGGGGGATAAGTCTGTTGAGTGTACCTGGTAAAGTGTATGGTAGAGTTATAATTGAAAGAATTAAGAGTAAGACGGAGAATAGGATAGCAGATGAACAAGGAGGCTTTAGGAAAGGTAGGGGGTGTGTGGACCAGGTGTTTACAGTGAAACATATAAGTGAACAGTATTTAGATAAGGCTAAAGAGGTCTTTGTGGCATTTATGGATTTGGAAAAGGCGTATGACAGGGTGGATAGGGGGGCAATGTGGAAGATGTTGCAAGTGTATGGTGTAGGAGGTAGGTTACTGAAAGCAGTGAAGAGTTTTTACGAGGATAGTGAGGCTCAAGTTAGAGTATGTAGAAAAGAGGGAAATTTTTTCCCAGTAAAAGTAGGCCTTAGACAAGGATGTGTGATGTCACCGTGGTTGTTTAATATATTTATAGATGGGGTTGTAAGAGAAGTAAATGCTAGGGTCC
>NC_091313.1:13000842-13008342 GCF_038502225.1 Cherax quadricarinatus
TGGCAATACAACTGTTGAGGGATGTTTCTCATCATGGCCAGTCTACAGTCTCTATAGCTGACTGCGTTATCCCTACTATGTATTGTACACTCGCCAGTTATCGAAAATTTTCTAAATCTGCACTTTATGTCTTTTTGTTACTTGTTAAAATTCGGAAATGCTGCAATAATATTTAGTTAAACAATATTTAAAATTATATTATGATCAGCTCTTATCACCAGTTTGCAATTATCAAAATCTATATGACGATCATTCATAAGCTTGTTCACTTTAGTCAACAGTTAGTTGACTTGTGTTTAGTAGTACAGTGACCTGTGTTTTGTCAAGCCATGTTTAGTGGAATTTCAGCGCAAGTACAATTAAAGTGTTTAGGATGTCTTTCCTGGGTTACGAGTCGCTAAAGGCAGAGCTGGACTGGAAATTAGTTTGTGCGAGGTGATTGAAGTTGAATAGGAAGAAGGCTGACGAAACTGAAGTCGAGACTACCAACTCTTTCACTGTGTTGCAAGGTGATTGTAATTTGGCTGTTGAAAATGACAATGAGAGCTACTATTGAAAGTAAGAATATTGTTTTAGGGGAAGACTTTCAGATTATTTGTATGGACATGACTTTTTGGTAACAGGGGTAAGAATAAGAAGCAGAGCGTGTGTTTTCTTGGAGTTGTAATGGAGGATATCATTAATAAATTAGACAACAAAACATCCTGCCTGGCAATGGGCACAATCCTTTGATCTGTTCTAATGCTGGAGGAAGATTTCGGCAAGTGTAAATAGAGTATCTGTTTACCACGTATAGGACAGTAATAGATATTATTAGAAAGAATGAATGGATCCCTGAGATATTTAGCATTTTGCAACAGGACAGTGTTGGCAGTGAATCATTATCCAGAGCAATTGGCATTAATTGCTGGCTACGAACATTGTCAGGACATTTCAGTACCATTTATTAATAACTGTTACCACCTCTGCAGCAGGAATGACAAGTATGCCTGGGATGGGGGTGCACTGATCTCGGGGAAGCAGCATTAAATAGCAATGGAACCTATTGCTGATGTGTGTCGGTCTCTAAACTTAAACTAAAAATAAGTGTGGGTGCCTGTTGAAAAGACGGGACGACTGTAATGATGCATTCTCTCGTGATAACTGTTGCTGGTGAAAGTTGCCACTCTTCCTTATCAATTGTTGTATCTTGATACTTATGAGACTGACACTGCACAGAGCTTTCAAAAACACACTAAGATTTTCCTCGCTATAGCCTGACAGGTACTCTACAGGTAAAAAAAAATCATTGATAGTTTTTGCCTTCCAACTCTCGACCAGCACACATCTATGTGTTTCCCAAAATATCTACAAACAAATGTATTATTACCCCCTACGTGTTAGCCGGTCTGCTGGCCAAGCATTTCTTTAAACTCTTAAGCACTATCAGCTCATCACATCTGAAACACTCAGGAAATCTCACATGTCTAAGACTATCATCAAGAACAAGAAGCTTGCCTGCCTGGATGTTGTCTCCTTATTTTGTCCCCACTGGCCAGGTAATGACGTTCCTCCACAACACCATCTTCATGGCACTGAACTCTCGATTCTCTCACAGGAGTTCGTCATTTTTGTTGAACTGTGTGCGACTTTCAACCTGTTCTCACTTGAGGACAGGTTCTATAAGCAGAAATTTTATATGGCTATTTGTTCCCTTTGCAAGGTATTGCTTAAAACACCTAGATGTCTCAACCTTCATAGATTCAGGGGAACACTTCAACCAAGTGAACCCTCCTATGGAGTTCACTTTGAACAAGGAACAGAATGATTCCCTACCTCATCTCGACGTCCGTCTTTTCAGAGATAATAACACAATAAAGTGAAATATCTACAGGAAGTCAAGAAATAAAGACGATATAATACTACTTCTCTCACCACGACTCAAGAACGAGAAAAGATTATAAGTTTCTTTGCTCCCACAGGATCTGCATCACTGAACGACTTCAGAAAGAATAAGAATATTAAAGAAAGATCGCTTTCTCTTTTAAAACTTCCTAAACGCATTATCGGCTTACATTAGAGTAAAACCTTTAACATATTTTCAGATCCCCGGGAAAATACTACGATCGGTCGCAGACTGTTTCTATACCCAGGATAGACAGCAGTTTTCCACTGACTTGGATTCCCCATCCTATGTGGGGGTTGACATCGCGTGTACATAGGAAATACATCGAGGGATGCGAATACCCTTGTCCAAGAAGAAATAAATACCAGTGGGATGGACGACACACGGAATGCGTACGTGATATACACTCATAAACTTCAAACAATCGTATCTTTTGTACGAGAGGAGAAACAGTGAGGCGACGGTAATATCTTGAATCAGCGACTAAGTTATCTTTAGCACCATCACACAAAATAAAGGCAAGAACATTTTAGCTAAACCCATCACTGAAACTATTCTGAAGCAAAACGAAAAACACAAATTTCCAGGACCTGCCCTCGTAATCCAGGCCACATCCAACGCTACCTGACCTCCAGCGCCTGTGCCCAACCTGACCGCTCTCCTCGACGTTGTCTGACGTATCGCCGCACCTGCAACTGACGGATCATCTCACCGTTCTCTGACGTCAACCTTGCCGAGTACCTGACTCCACCATCTCTCAACACAGTATCTGTGTCACTAGTCATGATATTCTGTGTACTTGATAAAGCCTCGTGTAGGCCAAACGCCGTACTAATGAAAGATTGCTTTTCTCTTTGTGTCTGTTTAACACTTGTCGGCTACACCATACTTCGACTACCAATTCTCTCCTTATTTTCGTGTCATGGTTGGATAGGAAATACATCAGATAATGGGATTCCTGAAATTTAATTTAATGTTGTACCTGCATAACAGGACATCTAATAAAGATAGACTTTAATTTTGTTCATCCTACATGGTTCAGTAATGTCGAGTCGCATGGGTGCGATGATGTGGAATTTTTTTACATAATTTCCTAAATGTAGAACATATAAATAAATAATACAATAATTGTGTAATAAAATGTGATATTGATATGACCCTTTCGAGAAATTTCGAGTGAGGGAGAGTAGAAGAACAGCCAGTAGGGACGCCGAAGGAGACGCCATGTTGAATTTAATGTGAATGCTGGTCGGAATTTTGCACCAGGAATTCGGCGTTTTCCGAGGCCAGATTGAGTTGTTTCGGCCTGAATTTGTAATAGGACCCGCGTTAATGTCTCCTGCTGAAGAACTGGGACAGGAAATTTGGGGGACCTCAAGAATTACGTGTGGATGGCGAAATAAATGCGGACATCACTCACAGAGAAGTGTACCATAGTCATTGCATTTAGATCTAGCTGGCCAGTATAGGTTCTAGATGTTAGGCAGGTGTTGTGGTGTGATCGATCTACAATAAAATGTTAAGTGGTAATACAAAGTTCTTTTCGAATAACACCATTGAATTATATGTAATGTACATTATAATAGTTATATTTTTGTGGACCCAGCAAGCAAGCCTAATCCTATACAGTCCACCTAATTGTAATTTTACCAGAGTAGCTGGTTTTGATATTGTAATTATTAATTTAATGTTAGGTTTATCTTTTTGTGAAAGTAGCAAGGAAGTGGGCAGTCGAAGGAGATGCAGTTCAGTGACCTACTGTGACTTAAGTCTCACTTACTTCACCCAAATTAATTCAGGTGATGTCCTGTAAACCTCCTGCAGGTGATTTGCTAATAATAATAAATATAGCGATAATAATTTTCCACAGATGAATAGAATATCGTCAGCATAATGCAGTCATTGGGGATGTGCAGTTTCAGTCTCTCCTATTGTGCTTTTGTTTCACGTTACTTTAGTGCATAGAGATACACACCCAAATGTGTTTATGTACTAAAGTAATGTGAAACAAACACACAAGAGAGACTGAAACTGCATACACAGTTTATTTTAGTTCCTTCCTAAGCATTAAAGCAAACTTGAGTTCAGTGTACATATGAATGGCGACCTTATTGATCCTAGTGCAGTCGACAACCTTTAAAGCTAAAAAAAAATAATAAAAAAGTCAGTGAGTGAGCAACCTTCGTGCTGAAGATATGGACGTAGTCATTGGATTTATATGATTACTCTTGCATTTCTTGGGACTCATTTATGCAGCAAGTAACATTTGCAAACCTGCTGGAATAACAATATTAATTACACAATCAATAATCAATATCAGATTAGTTATTGCAGTATGTGTGTTTTCAGTCATTCAAACAAATGCTTACAAACTTCTCATTGCATGGCTCGTGGCTCACAGCCTTCTACACGCAACACATACATTCGGGGTCTATTTTACCGTATACCTGTTTCCCATTCTCACTTAGCAAAAACTTGGTGCCCGAGCGTGAGCCAAGTATCAAGGAAAACATCACAGAGGTGTGTAGTTTACCATAGACAGGACTGGGCTTGGAAGATAGCTGAGATAGGAGAACAGGTTTTAACCTGTACATTCAACAGGTAAAAAAAAAAACAGAAGTTTTAACAACGTTATTTTAGCATAATAATGTGTTTAAGGTGGTAGAATTCTGGCCCATGATTTTTGTCATTAATAACAACAGTAAGATACAGTCTGTTAGTTATTCAGTAATGAGGTTATTTTAACAGTAATATAAACTTTAGAACAGTATTATAATAAACTGCATTAGTAGAGAGGTGAACAGTCTTTAGCTTGCACCTGGTTAAGTAAAAATAAATTTGCTAAAAAATCAATTGATATGTTTAATTAATGAGTATGAAGCCTATTAACTACACGAGGGGTCATTAAAGGTGCAAGTAACCTGTAAACCACAAGTCAAGGATACTTAATCCCTAGAATTGGGACTACAGTAAACTCAGCATATATACACTGACATACACATTTCGATGTACCTAACACTCCACAGTCAAACACGCCTCGTCCTTGCCCCTGGCTTCATGGTGGACTTCCCTGGCGCAGTGTGAGGGAAAATGTGAGAGATGTTAGTGAACATGTCTGCTGCCTCCCTCCTTCCTTCCTCCCTAGTGAGTGTATCCCTGGAGCACTGTTTGTCTTCCTGCTAGTGAGTATATCCCTGGAACACTGTCTTCTTGCCTAGTGAGTGTATCCATGGAACACTGTTTGTCTTCCTGCCTTGTGAGTGTATCCCTGGAACACTGTCTTTCTGCCTTGTGAGTGTATCATTGGAACACTGTCTTCCTGCCTTGTGAGTGCATCCCTGGAACACTGTCTTCCTCCTAGTGAATATATCCCTGGAACACTGTCTTCCTGCTGGTGAGTGTATACCTGAAGCACTGTTTGTCTTCCTGCCTAGTGAGTGTATCCCTGGAACACTCTCTTCCTGCCTAGTGAGTGTATCCCTGGAACACTGTTTGTCTTCCTGCCTTGTGAGTGCATCCCTGGAACACTGTCTTTCTGCCTTGTGAGTGTATCATTGGAACACTGTCTTCCTGCCTTGTGAGTGCATCCCTGGAACACTGTCTTCCTGCCTTGTGAGTGTATCCCTGGAACACTGTCTTCCTCCTAGTGAATATATCCCTGGAACACTGTCTTCCTGCTGGTGAGTGTATACCTGAAGCACTGTTTGTCTTCCTGCCTAGTGAGTGTATCCCTGGAACACTCTCTTCCTGCCTAGTGAGTGTATCCCTGGAGAACTGTTTGTCTTCCTGCCTAGTGAGTGTATCCCTGGAACACTGTCTTCCTGCTTAGTGAGTGTATACCTGAAGCACTGTTTGTCTTCCTGCCTAGTGAGTGTATCCCTAGAACACTCTTCCTGCATAGTGAGTGTATCCCTGGAGCACTGTTTGTCTTCCTGCTTAATGAGCATATCCTTGGAACACTATTTGTCTTCCTGCCTAGTGAGTATATCCTGGAACACTGCCTTCCTGTCTAGTGAGTGTATCCCTGGAGCACTATCTTCCTGTCTAGTGAGTGTATCCCTGGAACACTGTCTTCCTGCCTAGTGAGTGCATTCCTGGAGTGCTGTTTGTCTTCCTGCCTAATGAGTATATCCGTGGAACACTGTCTTCCTACTTGGTGAGTGTATCCCTAGAACAGTCTTCCTCCTAGTGAGTATATCCCTGGAACACTGTCTTCCTGCCTAGTGAGTATATCCTGGAACACTGTCTTCCTGCCTAGTTAGTGTATCCCTGGAACAGTCTTCCTCCTAGTGAGTATATCCCTGGAACACTGTCTTCCTGCCTAGTGAGTGTATCCCTGGAGCAATGTTTGTCTTCCTGCCTAGTGAGTGTATCCCTGGAACACTGTCTTCCTGCCTAGTGAGTGTATTCCTGGAGCACTGTTTGTTTTCCTGCGTAATGAGTATATCATTGGAACACTGTTTGTCTTCCTGCCTAATGAGTATATCCCTGGAACACTGTCTTCCTACCTAGTGAGTGTATCCCTGGAACACTGCCTTCCTGCCTAGTGGGTGTATCCCTGGAACAGTCTTCCTCCTAGTGAGTATATCCCTGGAACACTGTCTTCCTGCCTAGTGAGTATATCACTGGAGCAATGTTTGTCTTTCTGCCTAGTGAGTGTATCCCTGGAACACTGTCTTCCTGCCTAGTGAGTGTATTCCTGGAGCACTGTTTGTTTTCCTGCGTAATGAGTATATCATTGGAACACTGTTTGTCTTCCTGCCTAATGAGTATATCCCTGGAACACTGTCTTCCTACCTAGTGAGTGTATCCCTGGAACACTGCCTTCCTGCCTAGTGAGTATATCCCTGGAACACTAGTAGGTAGTAGGTTGGTAGACAGCAACCACCCATGGAGGTACTACCGTCCTGCCAAGTGAGTGTAAAACGAAAGCCTGTAATTGTTTTACATGATGGTAGGATTGCTGGTGTCTTTTGTCTGTCTCATAAATATGCAAGATTACAGGTACGTCTTGCTACTTCTACTTACACTTAGGTCACACTACACATACATGTACACGTTTATTTATACACACTCATCTGAGTTTTCTTTGATTTTATCTTGATAGTTCTTGTTTCTTATTACTTTTCCTTCTATATGAGGCCTGGTCACAGACCGGGCCGCGGGGGCGTTGACCCCCGGAACTCTCTCCAGGTAAACTGTCTTCCTGCTAGTGTGTATACCCCTGGAACACTGTCTTCCTGCCTAGTTAGTGTATCCCTGGACCACTGTCTTCCTGCCTAGTGAGTGAATCCCTGGAACACTGTCTTCCTGCCTAGTGAGTGTATCCCTGGAACACTGTCTTCCTGCCTAGTGAGTATATCCCTGGAACACTGTCTTCCTGCCTAGTGAGTGTATCCCTGGAACACTGTCTTCCTGCCTAGTGAGTGTATCCCTGGAACACTGTCTTCCTGCCTAGTGAGTGTATCCCTGGAACACTGTCTTCCTGCCTAGTGAGTGAATCCCTGGAACACTGTCTTCCTGCCTAGTGAGTGTATCCCTGGAACACTGTCTTCCTGCCTAGTGAGTATATCCCTGGAACACTGTCTTCCTGCCTAGTGAGTGAATCCCTGGAA
>NC_091313.1:13013342-13153342 GCF_038502225.1 Cherax quadricarinatus
CCGTGCCAGGGCCCATCTGAACACAAATATAATCCAAACCCAACATATGTCTTGAAAATTATAACGAAATAGTCCATTGTAATTAACTCCATGCTAACTCCACACCACACCAGCAACTGCTTCAGCACAGCTTCCCCAGCCACTGCTGGACACTGCTTTACACACCTTCAGTCCGTCACCTGTCTCAAACGAGTCCTCCTGCCGTTCATTTCGCGTCCACTTAAGCATTGACACTGTTTTCTGGAACATTTTTACAAATATTCACAACAATGCAGAAACCTGCATTGGAACCCATGTGGAGATACTTTCTTTTGCACAGAATTGCTGAATTCATCGAAAGATACAGTAAAAATTCTAGGTATTAAAATTGAAAATAGGAATCTGGTAATTATCCTAGTATAGACCATCATCAGCAACGGTTAAGGAATTCACAGATCAGTTAAAATAGATAGCTATCTTGATAAGCTAGATTAGGGGGTCTCCAAATTTCGGTCCGCGGGCCACATGCCTCTTGCCATAAGATTTTATGCAGCCCGCAGCAACTTGAAATATTTACAAATAGTAAAACTAATAAACCCTCATTTTCAGTTACTTAACAATTTATATGTCAAAATTTGTTTAAATTTAATTTCTAATATTTCCATTTTTCAGGTATACCATTCAGTTATAGAAAGAAACAAGACAAGAACAATGCAGAGTGTCGCCTGTTTAATGAAGAATGGGGCGTAAAGTATTACTTTGTACAGGCAGGTGATAAAGCTTTCTGCAGTGTCACAGTTTTGTATTATCAACTGCATATGACACTAAAATTAACATGAAAGTCATTTCGGTAGAAGACACTGAAAAATTATGGGAAGATATAAGCAAGATTTTCCACCAGCTGGCAGTCATGGCATGCTTATCCACCAGCTGGCAGTCATGTCAGGCTTATGCACCAGCTGGCAGTCTTATGCATTAGCTGACAGTCATGGCAGGCTTTGATGTGTTTATTGATTTCCCATCTCAAGCCTGGCTATCATGAGAAGAGTTTTGGTTATTCCTAAATATCCTTCCCATACAACAGTTATGTGCAACACTAAGTGTCAGATGCTGAAATTTTATAGTGTTGTGCCCCCTGAAAGGGACACAATGTATATAATGTATATTTGATGTATATTATCTTTCATATAATTTTATATTGCTGATGTTTTCATTACTAGTTAAAATGAAAATATCTTACTTTATACTATTATTTGACTTAGCTATGTAATTAGGTAGGATGTAACATTTACACTTCATCGTGCTCACTATTCGAGAGTTGTGGTTGGCTGTCTGCATTGGTAAACTGCTAACTATCAGCTCGTTTGTTTACCTGCTGGCCTCTCTGCAGTACCAAGGACGAGTCACCTGATATCACCTGATGTGAGGCCTAAGGCCGAGAAATCGCTCTCTCTCTATAGCTGGTCATCGCTCGACATGCGCTCTCTATCCGCTCCTGGTCCGAGGAGCATGACTCTCTCCATCTGCTCCTAGTCTTGGAAGCATCCCTCTCGTCTCTGTCTGCTTGTTCGTTATTTAGACTCCGTTATGGTAAAGTATGATTTCGTTGGTGAGTCGAAACATACATCTTGTAACTCAGTGTTCACAGAGCATTGTTCAGGCTTAGTGGTTTTGATATTTTGCTGAGGTTGTGTGTTGTACTGGCACTCTAAGTCAACCCAGGTCCCATGCTAAAGCTTCTGATCTACTTGGTGTGGCATCTATGCACCGTCGTAGTCGGGGATTTGGTTAAGCTGAACGTAGATTCAGTACTAAGGGAGTTTTATGACTTTTATGAAGGACCTGCTGATGGTCCCCAGTTAGGGTCGTTATTTTGTCTCCTTTTTCCCGACTCTGTGCTACTGCTTGTTACATTATTGTTGTTTGGTGAATGGTTCGTCACGTTGTTTAAACAAGTTGTTTTGATTGTCTTGCTGGTCAAGATAGATTATTTGAAGGCGTTTAGTCAGTCACTGTTTAATTAGGTCTAAGTCTAGTCTAGTCTTAATGAGACATTATGAACAACTTTGAGCATATACACATTCTCACACACACGCGTGTATAAGTTAGTATTATTTTTATAACTGATAACGTACTAAACGGTACTTGCGAGTAATACTGATATGAAATGTGCCTTCACCACTATACTACTATATGTACAATTTAACTTTGCACTACGAGCTTATATCCTAAATTATATCAAATTCATTTACCTTGATTTTGTCCACCGAGACAACTGTTAATAAGCTTCTCAATTTTTATTTCGTAAGTTAGTATCCTGTCAGTTGCAATCCTAAAGCACTATTAAAATTTATCATAATTTTAAAGGATAACTGGACCAGAATACTTTCTGACAAATTGTTACAAAACCAGAAACAGACTAGATGCTAGACGGGGATCAATAAGTTGACCTTCTAGTATTCTCTGGAGATGTCTATACTTTATAGACATCGCATTTTGTAACAATAGGCACTACTTCCATGCCTAGCAAAGTAACACGAAGGCAAATTCTTAGCTCCGCCTTCAGACACTGTCGGACTTAAGTCAGAGGTCAGGAAAATATCCCCTTTATGGTCCCCCTGAAAGTCATTCCGTAGGGCACGGAAGCGAGAGCGACTGGCAGTCGTGCCACATGGAATAGGAGGGTCTTTTCCCTTGAACTGATTGGTGTTGGTCAGCTGCCATTCCATAGCAAATTGTCTAACCTAATGGCCGAGTCTCCTAAGGTAAGGCCAGCATCCTCATCAGATTTTCCCTTGGACATCGACTGTGTTACTGGACCAAGTTCATGTGCAGAGCATTCATTGTCTACTGTAGGGGTCAGAACAGAATGGGTGTCATTAACAATAATTAATAATGCATCTTTCATTGGAAATTTGGTATTTACACAAATCCTATGCAGTGGGAGAGATATTATTGCCACACCACGTTCCTCTAGTAACACATTTTAGGTAAGATATGTATTTTCTGACCTGGAAAGTGCCTCGTCCATAAACAAATAAGCCCCGGTATCTCTCAGCGTAATAACAATCACCAGAAATCACTGGAGGGTCTGGGTCACGTAATGCAGCCTCACGTTTGCTGTGGAAAGGAACCATGCATTGCTCTATATCATGAGACACGGGAGTGCCTAAAATAGATTTATGATTTGAGGACTGTTTGGAGTTCAAAACAATTGGTGATATCATGTCTGATCTTGTGGTAATATCGACACTTCGCTGACTGTCATGTTTCACCCTCGGAGGTACTTGCCTAAGACTGTTCTTGGAAGGTGGATTATTGTTCACAAATAGCATCACTGTTTACAGCACCTGAAGAACTTTTCACTAGGTAACCTTTATAGATAGAAAGAGTGATAGTAATGTGTTCTCCGGAGAAAGAACAAAGATTCGTTTCCAGCGAATCTGGTAATTTAGTCGTCTAAATCACTGATGTTAAGACGTGGTCATCAAGAAACACACAAACATCCGGACTGACAGTTACTAGACACTAACAAAATCATCTACATCAAGTTACTAAAGTTAGAAATACCTACTTCCTTGTACATTTTGTAAAAATGTGTAGACTGCTTTCCAGCGAAATCCACATAATACTGCGCAGGGTGACGCATGTTCAGCATAAACTCACGTTGTACATGAATGATATACAAATATCGACAAGATGAAAATTAAGACATATGCAACATCTGGGTATCTTTATTGTAGACGTTTAGCCATCCAGTGGCTTTATCAATACAGATTCAAGGACATGAATGGAAGACAGTAGAAATACATACAAAATATGGGGTAATCAGTCCCTCAGCTTTAGAGCTGGTGTGAAGAGCATCGTAGTCGTGAAGACTAGCGACTACGGTGCTCTTCACACCAACACCAAGGCTGAGGGACTGATTACCTCATCTTTTGTATATAGTTCTACTGTCTTCCATTCATGTCCTTGAATTTGTATTGATAAAGAGGATGCATCAGAAGTCGGGGATGTCCTCACGCCACTTGCCTGCTCACCTGGTGGATTACCAGGTAAATGTTCGGGAATGGAGGCGCTACTGTTACGAGATAAGTGGGGAGTAGAGATTAACATGAGCTCCCTATGTATTAGACACCACTAGACACCCCAACGGAAATTAGTCACTGACTTTTTTTCGGTTATCCTAGGTAATTTACACATATAAAGGAGGAGACCAAACAGACTTGAATAACTATAGGCCAATATCCAACTTACACCCTCTCTCTAAAATCTTCGAAAAAATAATTCATAAGTGAATCTAATCCTACCTCATCTCCCACAACATACTCAACCCCTGTCAGTTTGGGTTTAGGCCTAATAAAAATACGAATGATGCTATTATACACATGCTAGAACAAATATACACAGCACTAGAGAAAAAAGAAGTCCCACTGGGGATCTTCATTGATTTACGTAAAGCTTTTGATACAGTTGACCATGACTTGCTCCACGTAAAATTGTCGCACTATGGTATAAGAGGGCACTCCCTCAACTACCTAAAGTCATACCTCAGCAACAGAAGCCAATATGTGTACACAAATGGAGCAAACTCTTCCACACAGCCAAATTCAGTTGGTGTCTCACAGGGAAGTGTCCTTGGTCCTCTTCTCTTTCTCGTTTACACAAATGACCTACCAAATGCATCGCAACTACTCAAACCCACACTATTTGCAGATGACACTACATACGTCTTCTCTCACCCGAGCCCAGTCATGCTAGCCAATACTGTGAATACCGAATTACAGAAAATATCTACCTGGATGAGGACTAACAAACTTACTCTCAACATTGACAAAACCTACTTCATTCAGTTTGGTAACAGAGCTACAGATGTCCCTCTTAATATAATGATAAAAGGATCACCTATCACAAAGCTCACAGAGGGAAAATTCTTAGGAATCAACCTTGATAATAGACTCAAATTTCAAACACATATACAACAAATTTCCAAGAAAATTTCCAAGACCGTAGGCATACTATCGAAGATACGGTACTATGTTCCACAGTCAGCCCTCCTGGCCCTATATCACTCACTTATTTACCTCTATCTCACCTATGGAATTTGTGCATGGGGCTCAACAACAATAAGCCATCTCAGACCATTAATTACCCAACAAAAGGCTGCAATCAGAATGATAAATTCCCAATACAGGCAACACACTCCACCAATATTTAAAACTCTAAACCTACTCACCATACAAAACATCCATACTTATTATTGTACCTACTACATACATAGAACACTTAACTCGGATATAAACCCTCCCCTCAAACGTCTCTTTACCAAACTCAACAGAACACATGACCATAACACAAGGCACAGATCACTCTTTGATGTTCCTCGTGTCCATCTCACACTATGCAAAAACTCAATGCACATAAAAGGCACAAAAATCTGGAATTCATTACCTGTGAATATAAAAGAAACACTGTTTAAAAATTCAAGTCTCTTCTTAAAAATCACTTACTCACCCACGATTAAATAAATACTGAATAATTGTATCTCATAAACGTTTAACCTGTGACCCAATCAAACTTTGTTATTTTTAATTATATTACCTAACAGAATACTCCATTCTACTGAATGCTCAGCAACACAGTAAATGACCATATGACCTGTCTTTGAAATACTCATTTGTGCTTAATTTTATCTGTTTACAATAAGGTTTACCACTGATTATATCATTGCTTAGTTAAGTTAATTTTAAGCCTGCCCATAATGCTCTGCATACAAGGGGCTTTGGCATGTTACACTTAACCACTGTATTTCTTTGTACTTCTATGTATCATGTTCAAATTAATAAATAAATAAATAAATAACTGTACTTATATGTACCCGTATCTAGATAAACTTACACCAGGTGGATATACTGAAGCTAGGATTGATGGATGGGACACTAGCTTTTTGTAAATTAATTCAATAAGCTGTACAACAGGTAAATGACAACGAAACTTAATGCCAATAGGAGCAATGTACGTGCAATGCTTTACAGACAGTCTTGGCAAATTACGTATATACTGTATATACCATCACCAAACACTTGACTCACGTTGGTGGTATTACAGAGCCAGCAATAAAGCAATGTGATCAGCGACGTCAAGTACTAATAATTCATAACAACCAACAATACAAGACAGCAATAAGGCAGCAATAAATCAATACAAAATGCTCCAGGACAAGACCCATATTTCAACCACAGGTATTGCTGAACTGGCTTGCTGTACCTGCCGAGGGCGTGATCGATAAGAGCAGACAAGGACTTTAGGAATAAATTATACACCCGATGTTTGCTTGTGGATACTTGTACATTCCTGTCACTAATATTATTTACAGATACGTACTTTATTTACAAAAGGTTTGACAGATGTCATAATATGAATGGTTTAGCAAGAGTGTATGAACGAGTACACTTAAAAGCTACAGCTTTTACTCCCATACAGAGAACAGAACTCTGGTATGTCTTAATCAATTGAGAATTTGTGAAGAACTAAAGTTTCAGGGTAGATCTTAGTTAGAAAGTAGTCTACCCTGGAGCCACCTTCCTCATCCTGGCTGACTTGTACAACTGGTAGTTGCCTTGTATGCTAATGGGGTGCCCCTTATTTTCACCGGTAATAAGCTTCTGTGCTTTAAGCTGATTATGTATGGTATGCAGGACTGTGGTTATGTGTGCTGCATGCCTCAACCACCACCACTTTCACCACAGCCATCACTACCACCATCACTACCACCATCACCGCCACCATCACCACCATCTCCGCCACCATCGCCACCACCGCCACCATCACCGCCACCATCACCACCACCATCACCGCCACCATCACCGCCACCATCACCGCCACCATCACCGCCACCATCACCATCACCACCACCATCACCGCCACCATCACCACCATCACCACCACCATCACCGCCACCACCACCGCCACCATCACCACCACCATCAACACCATCACCACCACCATCACCGCCACCATCACCACCACCATCACCGCCACATCACCACCACCATCACCACCATCACCACCCCCATCACTGCCACCATCACCACCACCATCACCGCCACCATCACCATCACCGCCACCATCACCACCACCATCATCGCCACTATCACCACCACCATCACTACCACCATCACCACCACAATCACCATCACCACCACCATTACCACCACCATTACCACCACCATCACCATCACCATCACCACCACCATCACCACCACCATCACCGCCACCATCACCACCATCACCACCACCATCACCGCCACCATCACCGCCACCATCACCATCACCGCCACCATCAACGCCACCATCACCACCACCATAACCATCAACACCACCATCACCACCACCATCACCACCATCACCGCCACCATCACCACCACCACCATCGTCACCGCCACCATCACCCCCACCATCACCACCACCATCACCACCACCATCACCATCACCAACACCATCACTATCACCACCATCACCACCACCATTACCACCATCACCACCACCATCACCACCATCACCACCATCACCGCCACCATCACCACCACCATCACCACTACCACCATCACCACCACCATCACCATCACCATCATCACTACCACCATCACCACCACCATCACCTCCACCATCACTAATACCATCACCACCACCATCACCTCCACCATCACCACCACCATCACCTCCACCATCACTAATACCATCACCTCCACCATCACCACCACCATCGCCACCACCATCGCCACCACCATCATCACCACCATCACCATCACTACCACCATCACCACCACCATCACTACCACCATCACCACCACCATCACCACCGCCATTACCACCACCATCACCATCACTACCACCACCACCACCACCATCACCACCACCATCACCACCACCATCACCATCACTACCACCATCACCACCACCATCACCACCACCATCACCACCGCCATTACCACCACCATCACCATCACTACCACCACCACCACCACCATCACCACCATCACTACCACCATCACCACCACCATCACTACCACCATCACCACCACCATCACCACCGCCATTACCACCACCATCACCATCACTACCACCACCACCACCACCATCACCACCACCATCACCATCACTACCACCATCACCACCACCATCACTACCACCATCACCACCACCATCACCACCGCCATTACCACCACCATCACCATCACTACCACCACCACCACCACCATCACCATCACTACCACCATCACCACCACCATCACTACCACCATCACCACCACCATCACCACCGCCATTACCCCCACCATCACCATCACTACCACCACCACCACCACCATCACCACCACCATCACCATCACTACCACCATCACCACCACCATCACCACCACCATCACCACCACCATCACCACCGCCATTACCACCACCATCACTACCACCATCACCATCACCACCACCACCACCACCATCACCAACACCATCACCACCACCATCACCACCACCATCACCACCACCATCACCACCACCATCACCACCACCATCACCACCACCATCACCACCACCATCACCATCACCATCACCACCACCATCACCACCACCATCACCACCACCATCACCACCACCATCACCACCACCATCACCACCACCATCACCACCACCATCACCACCACCATCACCACCACCATCACCACCACCATCACCACCACCATCACCACCACCACCACCATCACCACCACCATCACCACCACCATCACCACCACCATCACCACCATCACCACCACCATCACCACCACCACCACCACCACCACCACCACCACCATCACCACCACCATCACCACCACTGCCACTGCAGTTGTTTATCATCTCTCTTTTCCATACTTCCATCCATCACAAATCACTCTTCATTTTTTCCATGACTGCCCCCCCCCTCTCTCTCTCTCTCTCTCTCTGTCTTTTTCCCTTCCATATTAATCTCCCTTTTCTGTCTTCTCCCTCTCTTCCTCTCCTCCCTCTACGTTCTCATTCTCCCCTCCCTCTATCTTCCTCCACCCTCCCTCTCTTCTCCCCACTCTCAGTCATCTTCCTCAACCCTCCTCTATCTTTTTCCTCCACATTCCCTCTTTATCTTCTTTCTTTCTTCCTTCTCCAGCTTCTTCCTTCCCTCCTTCTCTATCTTCATCCACTCCCCCTTCATCTCTCTCTTCTTTCTCCACCCTTTCTCTCTCTCTATCTTCTTCATTTCCTCTCTCTCTATCTTCTTCATTTCACTGTTCTATTTCTTTCCTTCCCCTATCTGTTTTTCCACTCCCTTCTTCTCATTTTCCTCTCTCTCTTCCTCTCTCCATCACTCAAAATCGTCCGCGATCGATAATGGGGCGGCGGCTGGTGTCAAGGTCACTGCCACAGTTAATATAACTCACTGCCGCCAGTCACTGCAAGTTACTGCCGCCAGTCACTGGTCACTCTAAGTTACTGCCACCAGTCACTAGTCACTGTAAGTCACCGCCATCAGTCACTGGTCATTGTCACTGCCACCAGTCACTGTCACTGGTTACTATACATTACTGCCAGCAGTCACTGTCACTGGTTACTGTTCGTTGCTGTCACCAGTCACTGTAAGTTACTGCCACCAGTCACCGTGACTGTAAGTCACTGTAATCAGTCACTGGTTACTGTAAGTCACTGTCACCAGCCACTAAGTTAGTCACTGGTCACTAAGTCACTGCCACTAGTTACTGGTCGCTCTAAGTAACTGCCACCAATCACTGTCACTGATCGCTTTAACTCACTGTCACCAGCCACTCTTCACTGTAAATCACTGATACCAGTCACTGATATCAGTGATTTACAGTGACAGTTACAGTTACAGTTACAGTCACCAGTCACTGTAAGTCACTGCCACCAGTTACTGGTCACCATAAGCCACTGCCAACAGTCACTCGTTGCTGTAAAGTCACTGCCACCAGTCACTGGTCCCTATGAGTCACTGCTACCAGTCACTGGTCCCTATGAGTCACTGCTACCAGTCACTGGTCCCTACGAGTCACTGCCACCAATCACTGGTCTCTATGAGTCACTGCCACCAGTCACTGTAACTTACTGCCACCAGTCGCTGTCATTGGTCACTGAAGTAACTGCTACCAACCAATGTCACTGGCCACTGTAAGTCACTGTCACCAGTCACTGGTCACTGTAGGTTAATGCCACCAGCCACTGTTACTGGTCTCCGTAAGTCACTGTCACTAGTCTCTGGCCACTGTCATCAGTCACTGATCACTGTAAGTTACTGCCACCAGTCACTGATCACTGTAAGTTACTACCACCAGTCACTGGTAACTGTAAGTTACTACCACCAGTCACTGGTAACTGTAAGTTACTACCACCAGTCACTGGTCACTAAGCTACTGCCACCAGTCACTGGTAACTGTAAATTACTACCACCAGTCACTGGTAACTGTAAGTTACTACCACCAGTCACTGGTAACTGTAAGTTACTACCACCAGTCACTGGTCACTAAGTTATTGCCACCAGTCACTGGTCACTGTAAGTTACTACCACCAGTCACTGGTCACTGTATGTTACTGCCACCAGTCACTGGTCACTGTAAGTTACTGCCACCAGTCACTGTAAGTTACTGCCACCAGTCACTGGTCACTGTATGTTACTGCCACCAGTCACTGTAAGTTACTACCACCAGTCACTGGTCACTAAGTTACTGCCACCAGTCACTGGTCACTGTATGTTACTGCCACCAGTCACTGGTCACTGTAAGTTACTGCCACCAGTCACTGGTCACTGTATGTTACTGCCACCAGTCACTGGTCACTGTATGTTACTGCCACCAGTCACTGGTCACTGTAAGTTACTGCCACCAGTCACTGGTCACTGTAAGTTACTGCCACCAGTCACTGGTCACTGTAAGTTACTGCCACCAGTCACTGGTCACTGTAAGTTACTGCCACCAGTTACTGTATGTTACTGCCACCAGTCACTGGTCACTGTAAGTTACTGCCACCAGTCACTGGTCACTGTATGTTACTGCCACTAGTCACTGGTCACTGTATGTTACTGCCACCAGTCACTGGTCACTAAGTTACTGCCACCAGTCACTGGTCACTGTAAGTTACTGCCACCAGTCACTGGTCACTGTAAGTTACTGCCACCAGTCACTGGTCACTAAGTTACTGCCACCAGTCACTGGTCACTATGTTACTGCCACCAGTCACTGGTCACTAAGTTACTGCCACCAGTCACTGGTCACTGTATGTTACTGCCACCAGTCACTGGTCACTGGATGTTACTACCACCAGTCACTGGTCACTGTAAGTTACTACCACCAGTCACTGGTCACTGTAAGTTACTACCACCAGTCACTGGCCACTGTAAGTTACTGCCACCAGTCACTGGTCACTGTATGTTACTGCCACCAGTCACTGGTCACTGTAAGTTACTACCACCAGTCACTGGTCACTGTATGTTACTGCCACCAGTCACTGGTCACTGTAAGTTACTACCACCAGTCACTGGTCACTGTAAGTTACTGCCACCAGTCACTGGTCACTAAGTTACTGCCACCAGTCACTGGTCACTGTAAGTTACTGCCACCAGTCACTGGTCACTAAGTTACTGCCACCAGTCACTGGTCACTAAGTTACTGCCACCAGTCACTGGTCACTAAGTTACTACCACCAGTCACTGGTCACTGTAAGTTACTACCACCGGTCACTGGTCACTGTAAGTTACTACCACCAGTCACTGGTCACTGTAAGTTACTACCACCAGTCACTGGAAGTTACTGCCACCAGTCACTGGTCACTGTAAGTTACTGCCACCAGTCACTGGAAGTTACTACCACCAGTCACTGGTCACTGTAAGTTACTACCACCAGTCACTGGTCACTGTAAGTTACTGCCACCAGTCACTGGTCACTGTAAGTTACTGCCACAAGTCACTGTATGTTACTGCCACCAGTCACTGGTCACTGTAAGTTACTGCCACCAGTCACTGGTCACTGTATGTTACTGCCACCAGTCACTGGTCACTGTATGTTACTGCCACCAGTCACTGGTCACTAAGTTACTGCCACCAGTCACTGGTCACTGTAAGTTACTGCCACCAGTCACTGGTCACTGTAAGTTACTGCCACCAGTCACTGGTCACTAAGTTACTACCACCAGTCACTGGTCACTATGTTACTGCCACCAGTCACTGGTCACTAAGTTACTGCCACCAGTCACTGGTCACTGTATGTTACTGCCACCAGTCACTGGTCACTGGATGTTACTACCACCAGTCACTGGTCACTGTAAGTTACTACCACCAGTCACTGGTCACTGTAAGTTACTACCACCAGTCACTGGCCACTGTAAGTTACTGCCACCAGTCACTGGTCACTGTATGTTACTGCCACCAGTCACTGGTCACTGTAAGTTACTACCACCAGTCACTGGTCACTGTATGTTACTGCCACCAGTCACTGGTCACTGTAAGTTACTACCACCAGTCACTGGTCACTGTAAGTTACTGCCACCAGTCACTGGTCACTGTAAGTTACTGCCACCAGTCACTGGTCACTGTAAGTTACTGCCACCAGTCACTGGTCACTAAGTTACTGCCACCAGTCACTGGTCACTAAGTTACTGCCACCAGTCACTGGTCACTAAGTTACTGCCACCAGTCACTGGTCACTAAGTTACTACCACCAGTCACTGGTCACTGTAAGTTACTACCACCAGTCACTGGTCACTGTAAGTTACTACCACCAGTCACTGGTCACTGTAAGTTACTACCACCAGTCACTGGAAGTTACTGCCACCAGTCACTGGTCACTGTAAGTTACTGCCACCAGTCACTGGAAGTTACTACCACCAGTCACTGGTCACTAAGTTATTGCCACCAGTCACTGGTCACTGTAAGTTACTACCACCAGTCACTGGTCACTGTAAGTTACTGCCACCAGTCACTGGTCACTGTATGTTACTGCCACCAGTCACTGGTCACTATGTTACTGCCACCAGTCACTGGTCACTGTAAGTTACTGCCACCAGTCACTGGTCACTGTAAGTTACTACCACCAGTCACTGGTCACTGTAAGCTACTGCCACCAGTCACTGGAAGTTACTGCCACCAGTCACTGGTCACTGTAAGTTATTGCCACCAGTCACTGGTCACTGTAAGTTACTGCCACCAGTCACTGGAAGTTACTACCACCAGTCACTGGTCACTAAGTTATTGCCACCAGTCACTGGTCACTGTAAGTTACTACCACCAGTCACTGGTCACTGTAAGTTACTACCACCAGTCACTGGTCACTGTAAGTTACTACCACCAGTCACTGGTCACTGTAAGTTACTACCACCAGTCACTGGTCACTGTAAGTTACTACCACCAGTCACTGTAAGTTATTGCCACCAGTCACTGGTCACTGTAAGTTACTGCCACCAGTCACTGGAAGTTACTACCACCAGTCACTGGTCACTAAGTTATTGCCACCAGTCACTGGTCACTGTAAGTTACTACCACCAGTCACTGGTCACTGTAAGTTACTACCACCAGTCACTGGTCACTGTAAGTTACTACCACCAGTCACTGGTCACTGTAAGTTACTACCACCAGTCACTGGTCACTGTAAGTTACTGCCACCAGTCACTGGTCACTGTATGTTACTGCCACCAGTCACTGGTCACTGTAAGTTACTGCCACCAGTCACTGGTCACTGTAAGTTACTGCCACCAGTCACTGGTCACTGTAAGTTACTACCACCAGTCACTGGTCACTGTAAGTTACTACCACCAGTCACTGGTCACTGTAAGTTACTGCCACCAGTCACTGGAAGTTACTGCCACCAGTCACTGGTCACTAAGTTATTGCCACCAGTCACTGGTCACTGTAAGTTACTACCACCAGTCACTGGTCACTGTAAGTTACTACCACCAGTCACTGGTCACTGTAAGTTACTGCCACCAGTCACTGGTCACTGTAAGTAACTGCCACCAGTCACTGGTAACTGTAAGTTACTGCCACCAGTCACTGTTCACTGTAGGTTACTGCCACCAGTCACTGGTCACTGTTAGTTACTGCCACCAGTCACTGGTCACTGTAAGTTACTGCCACCAGTCACTGGTCACTAAGTTATTGCCACCAGTCACTGGTCACTGTAAGTTACTGCCACCAGTCACTGGTCACTGTAAGTTACTACCACCAGTCACTGGTCACTATGTTACTGCCACCAGTCACTGGTCACTAAGTTACTGCCACGTCACTGGTCACTAAGTCACTGCCACCAGTCATTGGTCACTGTAAGTTACTGCCACAAGTCACTGTAACTTACTGCCATCAGTCACTGCCACCGGTCATTGTAAGTCACTGCAGCCAGTCACCGGTCACTGTAAGTCACTGTCACCAGTCATTGGTCACTACAAGTTACTGCCATCAGTCACTGCCACCGGTCACTGTAAGTCACTGCAGTCAGTCACTGGTCACTGTAAGTCACTCCCACCAGTCACTTTTCACTGTAAGTTACTGCCACCAGTCAGTAAGTTACTGCCAGTTACTGTAAGTCACTGCCACCAGTCACTGATCACTGTAATTCACTGCCACCAGTCACTGTAAGTTACTGCCACCAGTCAATCACTGGTTGCTGCAAGTCGCTCCCTCCAGTCACTGGTCACTGTATGTTAGTGCCAGCACTGTCACTGGTCACTGTAAGTTACTGCCACCACTATCACTGGTCACTAAGTTACTGCCACCACTGTCACTGGTCACTGTAAGTCACTGTTACCAATCACTGTAACTGGTCACTAAGTCACCGCCACCAGTCACTGTCACTGTATGTCACTGCCACCAGTCACCGTCATTGGTCACTGCAAGTCACCGCCTTTGGTCACTGTCACTGGTTATTACGAACACAGGTAAAGAATGGCCTGTGACCTGGTCGTAATGGGTTTTGGGGCAGATAGATTGTAACTTGTATTTCGTTCACTAGATATAATTTGCCAGATATATACAGGACTGTACACTTATGTACACTGTGTACACAGATTGAATAGTAATTGTACCACACGACGGTTACAGAATGGCGAAAGCTAAATCCAGAGAGAGAGCACTATACTCAACCAGCAGGTATGCAAGTCTGGCAGATGCTGACCGCAAGTGAAACCACATTGCTTCAGCATTTGGCGGACTTGCCTGTGATTGGTCAGTGAGCCAAGGTACTGATTGAGCACCCCGTTCGCTAGTTAGGAGGCAGCCTATATGGGAGCGTGACATACGCAGAATAAATTGTAACAAACTCTTTTGCAAGCCACACCCCTACCCCAAAAGGGTTCTAATAACCAGGACTAGGCCTCTGCCTCTATGGGTAGCGTACCGCCATGGCACTGAACAATAAAGGAACCGCCTTTCCTCTCAACCATCGAACTCATTAGATAGGACTCAACTTTTCTCGAGACTTAGAGTCAAACTCTATCGTAGAGCGAGACAGTAGACAGTAGGGCCAGCTTTGGTTCAAGACATCTGCGGACAGCAGCAGAATGTCTCCTCACTACCACTTGTCACTGTCACTGGTCACTGTGTCACTGCCACCAGTCACTGCCACCAGTCTTGGGAAGACATGGGAGAGAAGACAGCAGAATACTTCACGGCCATTTTCTAACCTGTGTTGGGACGGACTAGGTAACTCGAACTCGGTCAAGATGAGACGAGTATAATCTTTCCTCACTCTCTCTGTTAGAAGGTTGTCTAGAAGAGACTAGTATATGGTTGTCTCCTTACACTGTCTCTCCTCACTCTCTGCTACAAGATTGTCTAAAAGAGACCAGTATGACGTTGTCTCCTCACACTCTCTGTTACACTGTGGTCTAGAAGAAACCAGTATAAGGTTGTCTCTCCTCACTCTCTGCTACAAGGTTGTCTAGAACAGACCAGTACAAGGTTGTCTCCTCACTCTCTGCTACACTGTGGTCTAGAAGAGACCAGTATAAGGTTGTTTTCTCACACTCTCTGCTACATTGTGGTCTAGAGACCAGTATAAAGTTGTCTTCTCACACTCTCTGCTACATTGTGGTCTAGAAGAGACCAGTATCAGGTTGTCTCCTCACTCTCTGCTATACTGTGGTCTAGAAGAGACCAGTATCAGGTTGTCTCCTCACTCTCTGCTATACTGTGGTCTAGAAGAGACCAATATCAGGTTGTCTCCTCACTCTCTGCTATACTGTGGTCTAGAAGAGACCAGTATCAGGTTGTCTCCTCACTCACTGCTATACTGTGGTCTAGAAGAGACCAGTATCAGGTTGTCTCCTCACTCTCTGCTATACTGTGGTCTAGAAGAGACCAGTATCAGGTTGTCTCCTCACTCTCTGCTATACTGTGGTCTAGAAGAGACCAGTATCAGGTTGTCTCCTTACTCTCTGCTATACTGTGGTCTAGAAGAGACCAGTATCAGGTTGTCTCCTCACTCTCTGCTATACTGTGGTCTAGAAGAGACCAGTATTAGGTTGTCTCCTCACTCTCTGCTACATTGTGGTCTAGAAGAGACCAGTATTAGGTTGTCTCCTCACTCTCTGCTATACTGTGGTCTAGAAGAGACCAGTATCAGGTTGTCTCCTCACTCTCTGCTATACTGTGGTCTAGAAGAGACCAGTATTAGGTTGTCTCCTCACTCTCTGCTACATTGTGGTCTAGAAGAGACCAGTATCAGGTTGTCTTCTCACTCTCTGCTATACTGTGGTCTAGAAGAGACCAGTATCAGGTTGTCTCCTCACTCTCTGCTATACTGTGGTCTAGAAGAGACCAGTATCAGGTTGTCTTCTCACTCTCTGCTATACTGTGGTCTAGAAGAGACCAGTATCAGGTTGTCTTCTCACTCTCTGCTATACTGTGGTCTAGAAGAGACCAGTATTAGGTTGTCTCCTAACTCTCTGCTACACTGTGGTCTAGAAGAGACCAGTATCAGGTTGTCTCCTCAGTCTGCTACACTGTGGTCTAGAAGAGACCAGTATCAGGTTGTCTCCTCACTCTCTGCTACACTGTGGTCTAGAAGAGACCAGTATCAGGTTGTCTTCTCACACTCTCTGCTACATTGTGGTCTAGAAGAGCCCAGTGTTAGGTTGTCTCCTCACTCTCTGCT
This sequence comes from Cherax quadricarinatus, assembly GCF_038502225.1. Classification (NCBI taxonomy): domain Eukaryota; kingdom Metazoa; phylum Arthropoda; class Malacostraca; order Decapoda; family Parastacidae; genus Cherax; species Cherax quadricarinatus. The sequence continues at coordinate 13,030,478 of NC_091313.1, forward strand.
ACACTGTGGTCTAGAAGAGACCAGTATCAGGTTGTCTCCTCACTCTCTGCTATAGTGTGGTCTAGAAGAGACCAGTATCAGGTTGTCTTCTCACTCTCTGCTATACTGTGGTCTAGAAGAGACCAGTGTTAGGTTGTCTCCTCACTCTCTGCTATACTGTGGTCTAGAAGAGACCAGTGTTAGGTTGTCTCCTCACTCTCTGCTACACTGTGGTTTAGAAGAGACCAGTATCAGGTTGTCTCCTCACTCTCTGCTACACTGTGGTCTAGAAGAGACCAGTATCAGGTTGTCTCCTCACTCTCTGCTACATTGTGGTCTAGAAGAGACCAGTGTTAGGTTGTCTCCTCACTCTCTGCTACACTGTGGTCTAGAAGAGACCAGTATCAAGTTGTCTCCTCACTCTCTGCTACACTGTGGTCTATATAAACACAAATGCAGTATAATGTGATCCTTTATTGACTACGTTTCGCCCACACAGTGGGCTTTTTCAAGTCACAAACAGAACTACCTGGGGTGGAAGGAACGCGAGTATTTATAGTCCGGCTGAGGTCAGGTGAAGAATGCTGCATCTGATGATGTACCGAGTGGGGTTATAGAGTCTAAAAACTTGGGTAGCTTGGAAAGGACATCACCAGTAGTAGGCAGGACAAGCCTCCATCCTCTGCAGGGGTATACATAATCCCTTGTAATGGCTGCAACAAGTTATACGTGGGCGAAACATCAAGGGACCTCCAAACACGTATTTCAGAACACCAATACGCAAGCAGGTCTGACGACACAAGGAATGCCTGCGTACAACACCGTAATTCACACAACCACTTGATAAACTACAGAAACTCAAGACTTATCGCCACAGAAGACAACACTCAATACCGATGAATCCTGGAATCATCACTTATTTCTATATCCGACAACTTCAACCAGAATAGTGGCTTCTATAACATAGCTGAACCACTTGCCAAGAAACTTCTTCATCGCTATCCCAGATAAGAACACTGTAGAAGGTCTGCTCACAAACTTATCCAATCTCCTTTTCAAGCTACCCAAGTTTTTAGACTCTATAACCCCACTCGGTACATCATCAGATGCAGCATTCTTCACCTGACCTCAGCCGGACTATAAATACTCGCGTTCCTTCCACCCCAGGTAGTTCTGTTTGTGACTTGAAAAAGCCCACTGTGTGGGCGAAACGTAGTCAATAAAGGATCACATTATACTGCATTTGTGTTTATATTGCCATTGTGTCGGTATTTTATACCATTTATTTCCACTGTGGTCTAGAAGAGACCAGTATCAGGTTGTCTCCTCACTCTCTGCTACACTGTGTTATAGAAGAGACCTGTATCATGTTGTATCCTCACTCTGCTACATTTTCACCTACATTAACCTGGTGGTATAAATCTATAACATTGCGAAAACGAAGTGTAGGAAATATTTGTAGGCAAGGAACGAGTACGTTTATTTTGGCTTATCAATTTGCATGTATAAGTTAATGTTTGAAGTTTGATCAACAAGGAATTAATTCATGAATCTGAAAATGAACTGGAATAGATGGAAGCAATGTTCGACTTTTAGTGCTGGAGCACACGACTGCTGCCACCATACTGTCACCACCACTGCCAGTACTGTCACCACCACTACCACTACTGTCACCACCACTACGGTCACCACCACTACTGTCACCATCACTGCCAGTACTCTCACCACCACAACCACTACTGTCACTCCCACTATTGTCACCACCACTACGGTCACCACCACTACTGTCACCACCACTACCACTACTGTCACCATCACTACCACTACTGTCACCACCACTGCCAGTACTGTCACCACCACTACCACTACTGTCACCACCACTACGGTCACCACCACTACCACTACTGTCACCATCACTACCACTACTGTCACCATCACTACTACACTGTCACCACCACTACCACTACTGCCACCATCACTACCACTACTGTCACCACCACTACTACTATTGTCACCACCATTACCACTATTGTCACCACCACTACCACTACTGTCATCATCACTACCACTACTGTCACCACCACTGCCACTACTGTCACCACCACTAGCACCTCTGTCACCACCACTACCACTACTGTCACCACCACTACCACTATTGTCACAACCACTACCAATACTGTTAACACCACTACTACACTGTCACCACCGCAACCACTACTGTCACCATCACTACCACTACTGTCACCAACATTACCACTATTGTCACCACCACTACCACTATTGTCACCACCACTACCACTACTGCTATCATTACTACTGTCACCACCACTAGTACCACTATTTTCACCACCACTACTACCATTAATATCACCATCACCACCACTACTGTCACCACCACTACTACCACTATTGTAACCACCACGACTACCACTACTGTCACCACCACTACCACCACTACCACCAATACTGTCACCACCACTACCACCACTACCACTATTGTAACCACCACTACTACCACTACTGTCACCACCACCACTTCCACTACTGTCACCACCACTACCAATATTGTCACCACCACTACCAATATTGTCACCACCACTACCACTACTGCCACCACCACTACTTTCACCACCACTACGACCACTATTTTTTACCACCACTACTACCACTATTGTAACCACCACGACTACCACTACTGTCATCACCACTGCCACAACTGTCACCACCACTACTACCACTATTGTAACCACCACTACTACCACTACTGTAACCACCACGACTACCACTACTGTCACCACCACTATCACTACTGTCACTATTACTACCACTAGTGTCACCACCACTACCAATATTGTCACCACCACTACCACTACTGTCACCACCACTACTACCACTATTGTCACCACCAATACTATCACTATTGTCATCACCACTACTACCACTACTGTCACCACCACTACCATTGCTACAACTACTGTCACCACCAATATTACCACTACTGTCACCACCACTGCCACTACTGTCACCACCACCACTGTCACCACCACTACCACTACTGTCACCACCACTATCACTACTGTCCCCACCACTATCACTACTGTCCCCACCACTAATACCGCTATTCTCACCATCACTACCACTACTGTCACCACCACTCCTACCACAATTTTCACCATCACTACTACCACTATTGTCACCATCACCACCACTACAAATACTATCACCACCACTACTACCACTATTGTAACCACCACTACTACCACTACTGTCACCACCACGACTACCACTATTGTCACCACCACTACCACTACTGTCACCACCACTATCAATATTGTCACAACCACTACCACTAATGTCACCACTACTACTACCACTATTGTCACCACCTCTACTACCACTACTGTCACCACCACTACCATTACTACAACTACTGTCACCACACTATTGCTACTATTGTCACCACCACTGCCATTACTGTCACCACCACCACCACTACTGTCACCACCACTGACACTACTGTCACCACCAGTACCACTACTGTCACCACCAGTACTACCGCCTTTGTCACCATCGCTACCACTACTGTTGCTACCACTACTACCACTATTTTCACCACCACTACTAGCACTATTTTCACCATCACTACAACCACTAATGTCACCATCACCACCACTACAACTACTGTCACCACCACTACTACCACTACTGTAACCACCACTACTACCACTACTGTAACCACCACGACTACCACTATTGTCACCACCACTACCACTATTGTCACCACCACTACCAATATTGTCACCACCACTACCACTACTGCCACCACCGCTACTGTCACCACCACTACTACCACTATTGTCACCATAACTGCTACCATTGCTGTCACCACCACTACCACTACTGTCACCACTACTACCACTACTGTTACCACCACAACTACCACTATTGTCACCACCTCCACTACTGTCATCACCACTACTACCACTACTGTCTCCACCACTACCACTACTGTCACCACCACTACCATTACTGTTACCACCACTACCATTACTGTTACCACCACTACTTCCACTATTTTTACCACCATTACTACCACTACTGTCACCATTACTGCCACTACTGTCACCACCACTGCTACTACTACTGCCACCACCACTACTACCAATACTGTTGCCACCACTACCACTACTGTCACCACCACTACCACTAGTGTCACCACCTCTACTACCACTAGTGTCACTGTTGCGGCCCCTGCCAAACTAGCGGTTAAATAGTTAACCTGCCGGCCGGCAGTACCACTGGGTGCGTCATCAAACCCAATGTGGGGGCTGCTGAGCCGGCCTTAGAGCAGTAAGAGCCTGAGTGCCTCACGGTACACACCTAAGCAGTAGGTACCTGACCACCGAAGGGTACACGTCTACTGGCTTTAGTAACAGTATGTACCAGAGCGCCTCGCTGTACACACCTAAGCAGTAGGTACCTGACCACCGAAGGGTACACGTCTACTGGCTTTAGTAACAGTATGTACCAGAGCGCCTCGCTGTACACACCTAAGCAGTAGGTACCTGACCACCGAAGGGTACACGTCTACTGGCTTTAGAAATATTATGTACCTGAGCGCCTCGCTGTACACACCTAAGCAGTAGGTACCTGACCACCGAAGGGTACACGTCTACTGGCTTCAACATTAAGTACCTGAACTCCTCAGGGTACACGTCTATGCAGTAGGTACCTGACCACCGAATCGTACCTATCTACTGGCGTTAGAAGAACCGCTCACCGCAGCTCACTGAGTCTGTTGGCCTCAGTTACTTGACGGCCGCATTCAGTGAGCTTGCAGCATGGTGTTCGGCTAGCGGTGTGTCAACCGCCTTTGGAGAGGATTTAATGGACTACCGGTGATGTCTGTGGACTCACCGTCTACGTTGATCAACTGTGGGCCGGAGTCGTCAGATGCTGTTTAGTGGGACATTACATGAAGAAAAGGTTGGAGTGTTACACTGAACTGGGCCAGGACCGTAGTGTGACACTGAGGGACGTACGATGGAGTGAAACACTGAGATATGCATAGGACCGTAGTGGAACACTGAGATGAAAAGGGTGTCGTGGGACACTGAAGATGGCCTGGTTGTAGTGTACACTGAACAGTGTCGTGTGACTGACTTCGTGTCGTGAGAGGCAGTTGATTGTAATTTATTATTATAAAAATGTTATTTATAATTTATTGTTTTAGCATAGAGATATATATATAGTGACAGTAGTGTCAAGAGTTGTACCCTGTGTAGGGTTATTAATTATATTTTAGTAAAATGCTGATTATAATTTATTATAGTAACATGTACATATTATTATTATATCATAGTTCAAATACCTCTAGACCAAAGATAGTTGATTTTTATATATTAAAGATTAATTTATATTAATGTGTGTATTTATGTATCCCGAACTCTTTATTACAAAAGGAGTAAATCTTAATATCTTCATTTAAAAAATTACTTTTTTTGTAATATATGGGGGCCTGTCCGGGAGGATAATGATTATCTAGAATGATTTCTGGACGATCATATCCGGGATGACGGTTCGGGATACATATTACATTGATCTTTGTGTGTCGGTCCTTTTGTGGTGGGGGTGTTGCGGCCCCTGCCAAACTAGCGGTTAAATAGTTAACCTGCCGGCCGGCAGTACCACTGGGTGCGTCATCAAACCCAATGTGGGGGCTGCTGAGCCGGCCTTAGAGCAGTAAGAGCCTGAGTGCCTCACGGTACACACCTAAGCAGTAGGTACCTGACCACCGAAGGGTACACGTCTACTGGCTTTAGTAACAGTATGTACCAGAGCGCCTCGCTGTACACACCTAAGCAGTAGGTACCTGACCACCGAAGGGTACACGTCTACTGGCTTTAGTAACAGTATGTACCAGAGCGCCTCGCTGTACACACCTAAGCAGTAGGTACCTGACCACCGAAGGGTACACGTCTACTGGCTTTAGAAATATTATGTACCTGAGCGCCTCGCTGTACACACCTAAGCAGTAGGTACCTGACCACCGAAGGGTACACGTCTACTGGCTTCAACATTAAGTACCTGAACTCCTCAGGGTACACGTCTATGCAGTAGGTACCTGACCACCGAATCGTACCTATCTACTGGCGTTAGAAGAACCGCTCACCGCAGCTCACTGAGTCTGTTGGCCTCAGTTACTTGACGGCCGCATTCAGTGAGCTTGCAGCATGGTGTTCGGCTAGCGGTGTGTCAACCGCCTTTGGAGAGGATTTAATGGACTACCGGTGATGTCTGTGGACTCACCGTCTACGTTGATCAACTGTGGGCCGGAGTCGTCAGATGCTGTTTAGTGGGACATTACATGAAGAAAAGGTTGGAGTGTTACACTGAACTGGGCCAGGACCGTAGTGTGACACTGAGGGACGTACGATGGAGTGGAACACTGAGATATGCATAGGACCGTAGTGGAACACTGAGATGAAAAGGGTGTCGTGGGACACTGAAGATGGCCTGGTTGTAGTGTACACTGAACAGTGTCGTGTGACTGACTTCGTGTCGTGAGAGGCAGTTGATTGTAATTTATTATTATAAAAATGTTATTTATAATTTATTGTTTTAGCATAGAGATATATATATAGTGACAGTAGTGTCAAGAGTTGTACCCTGTGTAGGGTTATTAATTATATTTTAGTAAAATGCTGATTATAATTTATTATAGTAACATGTACATATTATTATTATATCATAGTTCAAATACCTCTAGACCAAAGATAGTTGATTTTTATATATTAAAGATTAATTTATATTAATGTGTGTATTTATGTATCCCGAACTCTTTATTACAAAAGGAGTAAATCTTAACATCTTCATTTAAAAAATTACTTTTTTTGTAATAGTCACCACCACTACTACCAATATTTTCATCACCACTGCTACCATTACTGTCACCACCACTACCACTAGTGTCACCACCTCTACTACCACTATTGTCACCACCACTACTACCAATATTGTCATCACCACTGCTACCATTACTGTCACCACCACTACCACTGTCACCACTACTACCACTATTGTCACCACCACTACCACTACTGTCACCACCACTACCACTACTGTCACCACTACTACCACTACTGTCACCACTACTACCACTACTGTCACCACCACTACCACTACTGTCACCACTACTACCACTACTGTCACCACCACTACCACTACTGTCACCACTACTACCACTACTGTCACCACTACTACCACTACTGTCACCACTACTACCACTACTGTCACCACTAATATCACTACTGTCACCACCACTACCACTACTGTCACCACCACTACCACTACTGTCACCACCTCTACCACTACTGTCACCACCACTACCACTACTGTCACCACCACTACCACTACTGTCACCACCACTACCACTACTGTCACCACCACTACCACTACTGTCACCACCTCTACCACTACTGTCACCACTACTACCACTACTGTCACCACCACTGTTGCGTACAGAGCCACTACTTAAGCCTGTTTAGCACTTTCTTGCAACAAATAAACAGGATTGAATATCCTGTTCTAGATAAAATCATTCAAGGGTTCAGTAGTAAACAATCACAATGTTTCTTTCCGGTTTTTTATTAAGTTTCTTAATAAACAATAGAAGGGGTTTATATTAACTTTAAAAAGGTCGCACCATAAAACAGAGTACTCATGTAATTTACACTTAAGTTCAATTAAAAGATAATACACAGTATTATCTTGATTATAGTACTGAACGGCTCTAGTATCATAACACTTTCTCTTCACATAATAACACTTTACTTAACTCAATCCAAATGAGACAGAAGACGTAACACTTCAATAATAATTCACTCTTATTCAACTTTCATAATATACTAAGTGAGATTAGGAATATTTTACACTTAAAGGAATTTTGAGGCGAGTCTGTCTCCCATGACTTTTTCACCGTCCTCTTTGAACCAATACTGCTTAAATTCACTCCTAGCAGAGCTAGGGACAATCACCAGGGTCTCCAAAACAGCAACACACACTTCGTCAGAGACGTTTCTGTCAGATACCGTCCGAGGTACTGGAGGGTCACTAGGGAACCTAATGTGGGACCAGAAGTTTAAATCCAGGAATCAGGGAGCTTCCCTCACGAGAGGTGAGGAAGGTATGAACTGAACTCTGTGAGGCTTTACCAGCCCACTTTGTCTCGGTCGGAGCAGGGGTCGAGCAGCTCAAAACACCTACTGGTGCTTGGCCAGGTCACCAGCAGTTGACACTAATTAAATGACCTACCTAAATACAAAGCTAAGTAATACGACCAGATAATATTATAAAGTCGAGTAAATCCATTTTAGCTACTAATGGAATTACTCCTGAATATAATATTAAGTGAAATAGCAAAAATAATATGTAATAGTATACCAATTGTCCTCTTCGCTTTCGGGCCGAGTGGACCTTTGCGCAGACGCTACTCAGTTGCCTCACAGGTACCGAGTTGAGTGGTTGTGTGCTCTGCGCCTCGCCCTCTGGTGGCGAAAATCAACATTACCCCACAAGATGGAGAGAAGCCTCCGACGAGTTAACACTGTATGTGTGGAGATTTTGCAGGGATCTTTGTTGGATCATAATGTTGACGTCCTCCTACTCCAAGTCCTGCAAGACACATATAAGATCTCCAACGATGACATCTATGGTGTTTCAGTAAATGGTGCTTCCCGGGTTTTCGTCAAGTTTACGACTACTACAGTGTATGAGGATGTTGTTCAACGTTATCAAGATCTACGTTGTCAGGTGAACTCAACTGTGGCAGTGTGTCTTCGGGATGTGTCCCGCACTTACACATGGGTCAAGATTCGAAACGTCCCTTTCGAAGCTGATGAGCATGCAATCCGTAAGGTTTTCACCAAATTTGGGATGATTCACCAGACTTATGCAGGTGTATGGAGCCATGGCCCATTTGAAGGTAAACCTGACGGGTCGTTTTCAGTAAAAATGTCCATCAAAATTGCCATCCCGTCTTTTGTTCTCCTCGACGTCTACAGTACTCAGGTATATGTGTATTACCCGGGGCAAAGGAAGACGTGTCGGTTATGTGACGCGTATGGACACATGGCATATCAATGTGATCGTCGGCGTTCCCGTCAACAGGGTGAGCAGCGTGTGTCGTCAGACGCTCCTACACAAGCCCCCGAGTCCATGGTAGGCGAGGGCGTCCGTCCGACACCAACGCCTCAACAGCCTTCCCTCGATGTAGCTGTCACTACACCTGATTCACCGTGTGTAACATTGCCCTGTATGGAGACAAGCGTTACTGATGACGGTGTCGCAGCGACATCAACTGATGTTGCTCCACCTCGTGAGGTAGAGATAGACCTCCCTGTAGCATTTCCGGAATTGTATGGTGCGGTGGAGTAGTGTCCAGCGCCACCATCCACCCCAGTGGCGTCCAATAATAGCATTGGTAGCCCACCATCAACGATTGCTACTCCGGACGGACCCACTGTGATAATTACTAGCGTGGACGTCCATGCACACATGACCGCACCCGCCCGCACCGTAGTCGACGGGAGCTCCCGTAAGCGGGCGGCAGGGAATTCAAGTAGTGATGATGAACTGACACCAGGACAACGACCTGGGAAAAAGTCGTGGGCCGCGATTGCGGCTAATGGCTTTGACGACAATGCCAGGGTGGCGAGCCTCCCGCTTGGCGATGTTTGTGACACAGACGGTGATGTCGCTCAATGTCTCAATGTATTACGAGTGAACGTGTGTGACGAAAGCCAGCAACATTCCAGTGTTTAACTATAAATGTCAATGGTTTAAGGGCGACTCACAGGAAAGATGATTTTGAGCAGTGTTTATGTCATTTTAAGCCTGATGTTGTGTTTCTCCAAGAGCACAATTATCGGGATGTGGGTGAATTGAGAATACGAGGTTATGTTGTGTATGGAGTGAATAGTCCGCGGTTAAAAGGTGGTGTGGCAGTGTTAATACGAGAGAACAGTCTTTTTCGGCTACATCATTGGGAAGTTGGGTCTGACTGTCGCTTAGTGCGCGTTGACGGGTGGTGGGGTACGATGAGAGTCGGATTCATTAGTGTTTATGGACCTGCAGCGAGGGATGCGAGTACGAAAAATCAGTTTTTTCAGGAGACGCTTGTGTATCACTTCCGGTCGCTACCCGCGGTAACCGTCGTGGGAGTGACTGGAATTGCGTTACACGACGTCGGGATGTGGAACCGCGGGGTAGTGGGTTTTATTCTCAACTTTTGGGTGATATTTTGCAAGGGGTTGCGTTGCGCGACGTGGGAGGTGATGTAGTTGGTGGGGTGGATTTTACTTTTGTCCGACAGGGTTACGCAGCTCGACTCGATAGGATCTATGTAGCGCGTGCTATTGACATACAGAGTGTCCAGACATGTGATGAACATTTTACCGATCATCGTGCGGTATTGGTACGTCTCGCCTGGGCTGGTTTGCCACAAGTCGTTCCTCGATTTTGGAAATTAAATGTTAGTCTTTTAAACGGAGATGAAATTCATGACTTATTTCGTCGGATGTGGTCTCAATTATGGAATAATGGGATGGGTGTCGTAAATATTCTAGATTGGTAGGATGTAAGGGGTAAATCCTGTATTAAATCCTTTCTTCGGGCAATGAGTAAAGAGGCGATACAATTACGTTATGGGAAGTTAAATTACTTACGGCATCAATTACGTGCGTGTTACGAGCCACGTGCAGAATATCCGGTAACCACCATCGCCGCCCTAAAAGCGGAAATATCGGATTTACAAAATCAGTTATTTCAGGGGACGCGAATTGTGGCGGGAATTGATGAAGTCCTTTGGGGAGACCGACCATCTGCGTATGTTCTACGGGAACAAAATCGGTGTCATCAGGCGTTCAATATAATGGGTTTTATGGTGCGGGACGGGGTTGAGTCCTTCCCGTCGGGTACGACGATAATGGATACCGATCGTATGAGTCTTTATGCTGACATAGTTTACCGTGATACATTTAGTGGTAGTCGAGATCGTACTGTTGCCATGGATGTCGTCCAGTCGTGGGTGACTAGTAAATTAATAGAGGATGAACAGCTATATGCTATGGGGCCTGTTAGTGCTGATGAAATACGGACAACTTTGCAGGACATGAAAAAAGGGGTCAGACGGGTTGCCATGTGAATTTTATTTAGAATTCTGGGGCGAGTTAAGTGAGTTTTTTGTTAGGTTATTAAATAGTATGAAAAATCGGGGTTATTTAAGTAGGTCTCAACGAGAAGGTATTGTGGTTCCTGTTCCGAAGAAAAACGAATGTACTGATATACATGATTACAGGGCGATTACCCTGTTAAACACTGATTATAAATTATATGCAAAAATTTTGTGCAACCGCCTTAAACCCATCCTAGAGAAGGTTTTACATCCAGGTCAGGCTGGTATTCCGGGACGATCGCTCTATTTAAGCCAAAAAGTACTTGGTGATTTTGTTCGCGACCACCAAAGTGAAATGGGTAGGGGGGGAGGAATTTTGGCGCTAGATTGGAAGGCTGCGTTTGATAACGTTGATCATCTAGTGTTGAAAATCATAATGGAGCAGCTGGGTTTTGCACGAATGATTATTAAGTGGGTTATGTCATTGTATACTGATGCGATTTTACGCGTCCGGTGAATGGGAAATTAGGTACGACTGTCTCCTTACATCATGAGATTCGCCAGGGGTGCCCGTTATCGCAAATTTTATTTGCTATTTATCAGGAACCATTGTATAGGGCACTGGCAGCTGGGTGTGAGCAGCATCCATGTAATGGGCAGTGCGGTAGGCCCATCCATATTGTTGGCTATGTTGATGATACAACGCTTATGCTTACAGATGCCGGTAGTTTGTCTGCCGTAGATCGTATTGTGACCACTTTTAGCGAGGCAACGGGTATGATATGTAATAAGGATAAGTCTGGACTATTACTTTTAGGGCCGTGGCTACGAGGTCCAATCTCCGTGGAGAGTCCGTGGGTGGTGCGTGAATCTTTGAAAATATGCGGGTTAATTCATGCGGCTAGTAGTACTGAAGGACGTGTACTCAATTCTAAGATGGTGGTTGATAGCGTAATCCGGCGTGTGGGTATGCTGAGATTACATGGGTTAACTCTCCACCAACGGGTGATAGTTACAAACTCCATCCTATATGCTAAAGTGTGGCATGTTGTGCGTGTATCTTTGTTGTGCCCAAGAGATGAGACACGTTTATTGGTGCGTGTGTTTCGGTTTATCTGGGGAAGTCGTTGTTGCTGGTTACGACGCAGTGCGCTTAGTTTAAGTGTTCGCAAAGGGGGTTTGGGATTATTAGATTTTCATGCATCAATGCTTGCCCTTTTTGTCAAGCACACATACGTGCAATACCTGCGAGTGACAGGTAATCCATTTAGCGAGACGTATCAATACCTGTGCGAGTGTGTTAAGGGGCATGATCGCCATATATGCGTAGATATGTTGCACGTGCTTACAGTTGTTTTGAATCCGCGCACGTGTAAATTGCGTATCTTAGTTCGGGCGACTATGGAAGCTGACGTGGCACCAGTCTGTAGTAAGTTTCCGTTGTACGCTTGGGCTGATATTTGGAACCGTCTGGTGGATCTTCCGTTGCGACCCGTAGTTCGTGAAACGGTATATAATTTTTTTCATAACATCTTGCCGTCCGGGTCCGTTTTGTGTACACGACGGTTACGTGATATTCCGTCCTGTAGCGATTGTGGGATAGAAGAAACTGTTTTTCATGCGATTTATTTTTGCGAGCGGTTGGAAGCCGTGCGCTGTTGGCTCGGTAGACTTATTAGGTGGGTGGGTGGGGGGGGGGTTGTCTCCCTTACGTGTCCTTAGTTTAGACGTGGGGGGGGGGTCCCGGATGATGTCGAAAGAGCATTGGGGGTGTTAGTATCAGATTTGATTCATACATCTTGGGTGCTCCGGACAGCTGGAACAATTGAGAGGGTACACGGTATTATAGCAGTCATGTATCGAACCAAGTGTAGGAACAAGCTGTTGTTTGGGAATCGTTGGGAGCGTAATTTTCCATATACCTACCGTAGTTTCCGTGTTCCGGATTTATGGAATTTGTACGACGTAAAAACGTAAAAGGACTGGTCTCTCGTATGTGTTTTGAGTGCGTGGTTTGGTGTGAGAGTAATAAGTAAGGTTGTGTTTGGTGTGAGAGTAATAAGTAAGGTTGTGTTTGGGTACGAGAAAGTGTAAGGAAGGTAAAATAGGAGTTTATTAGATTGTTTTTATTATCCTTGGACTCGTAGTACAGTTTTCATGTGTCAGACCGTGACTTTTAAATCTCCATTAAACAAATGTACTATTGCTATATAGTATTGTCACCATTATGGGTTACAGGTCACGGTATGGTTTGGAATAAATTTATGAACATCATATGTATATGATGTGTAAATAAGAGTCAGTTATTATTTATTGGTTGTAACATGTGTTACCGAGCTCAATAATTACATCATTACCTAATGTTTTAATTAATGTGGATTGATTTGTCTAGTCACTTGACAGTGGACATAGTTTCACTTGTATGGAGTTGCAGGATAATTTTGTATTGTATTATCATTGTCGTGTCAAGTCCACTTAGTTGGAAACTGTTTCCTATATTATGGTTGTTGTTCACTATATATCTATAATGGCATTATTGCAGATGAGTTTAGTTTTAAATTTACTGGGTTCCTGAGTATTAGTTTGTTCTTATTCGTGTTGTCAAAGTTAGATAAGTTTTCCCCGACCTATCTATGTATATTATACATATCAGTTATCGTATCGTTTTATGTGTTATTTATTATTTCGTGTGTTCGTGTATGTATAAGTATATGTATGTTTGAATGTATATGTATGTATATGTATGTATATGTATATATGAATGTATAAGTGTGTATGTATATGTACGTATATGTATATGTATATGTATATATATATATATATGTACGTGTGTATGTGTATGTATATGTATATATATGTATATGTGTGGATGATGTGCGTGTGTATATGTCCTACCTATGTATTTTATATATACCTGTTGATGGTTTGTTTTCTGTTAATTATTATTCCATGTACTGAAATGTTTTAATAAAATATATAAAAAAAAAAATACGACCAGATAATATTATAAAGTCGAGTAAATCCATTTTACCTACTAATGGAATTACTCCTGAATATAATATTAAGTGAAATAGCAAAAATAACATGTAATAGTATACCATTGTGATAATAAGAAGAAAATGAACAAAATGAACAAAAGGGTGTAACAACCACTACCACTACTGTCACCACTACTACCACTACTGTCACCACCACTACCACTACTGTCACCACTACTGTCACCACCACTACCACTACTGTCACCACTACTACCACTACTGTCACCACTACTACCACTACTGTCACCACTACTACCACTACTGTCACCACAACTACCACTACTGTCACCACTACTACCACTACTGTCACCACCACTACCACTACTGTCACTACCACTACTGTCACCACCACTACCACTACTGTTACCACTACTACCACTACTGTCACCACCACTACCACTACTGTCACCACTACTACCACTACTGTCACCACCACTACCACTACTGTCACCACTACTACCACTACTGTCACCACTACTACCACTACTGTCACCACTACTACCACTACTGTCACCACTACTACCACTACTGTCACCACCACTACCACTACTGTCACCACTACTACCACTACTGTCACCACCACTACCACTACTGTCACCACCACTACCACTACTGTCACCACTACTACCACTACTGTCACCACCACTACCAGTACTGTCACCACTACTACCACTATTGTCACCACTACTACCACTACTGTCACCACCACTACCACTACTGTCACCACTACTACCACTACTGTCACCACCACTACCAGTACTGTCACCACTACTACCACAATTGTCACCACCGCTACCACTACTGTCACCACCACTACCAGTACTGTCATCACTACTACCACTACTGTCACCACTACTACCACTACTGTCACCACTACTACCACTATTGTCACCACTACTACCACTACTGTCACCACCACTACCAGTACTGTCACCACTACTACCACTACTGTCACCACTACTACCACTACTGTCACCACTACTACCACTACTGTCACCACCACTACCACTACTGTCACCACTACTACCACTATTGTCACCACCACTACCACTACTGTCACCACTACTACCACTACTGTCACCACTACTACCACTACTGTCACCACTACTACCACTACTGTCACCACTACTACCACTACTGTCACCACTACTACCACTACTGTCACCACCACTACCACTACTGTCACCACTACTACCACTACTGTCACCACCACTACCACTACTGTCACCACCACTACCACTACTGTCACCACTACTACCACTACTGTCACCACCACTACCAGTACTGTCACCACTACTACCACTATTGTCACCACCACTACCACTACTGTCACCACCACTACCACTACTGTCACCACTACTACCACTACTGTCACCACCACTACCAGTACTGTCACCACTACTACCACTATTGTCACCACCACTACCACTACTGTCACCACCACTACCAGTACTGTCACCACTACTACCACTACTGTCACCACCACTACCACTACTGTCACCACTACCACTAGATTTGCCACCACTACCACTACTATCATCACTACTACCACTACTGTCACGACCACTACCACTACTGTCACCACCACTACCACTATTGTCACCACCACTACTGTCACCACTACTACCACTATTGTCACCACCACTACCACTACTATCACCACCACTACCACTACTGTCACCACTACTACCACTACTGTCACCACTACTACCACTACTGTCACCACCACTACCACTACTTACACCACCGCTACAACTACTGTCACCACCACTGCCACTACTATCACTACCACTACCACTACTGTCACCACCACTACCATTACTGTCACCACCACTACCACTACTGTCACCACCACTGCCACTATCACTACCACTACCACTACTGTCACCACCACTACCACTACTGTCACCACCACTACCACTACTGTCACCACCACTGCCACTACTATCACCACCACTAGTACCTCTGTCACCACCACTACCACTACTGTCACCACCACTACCACTACTGTCATCACCACTGCCACTACCATCACCACCACTTCCACTACTGTCACCACCACTACCACTACTGTCACCACCACTACCACTACTGTTACCACCACTGCCACTACTATCACCACCACTATCACTACTGTCACCACCACTACCACTACTCTCACCACCACTGCCACTACTATCACCACCACTAGCACCTCTGTCACCACCACTACCACTACTGTTACCACTACTACCACTACTTTCACCACCACTACCAGTACTGTCATCACCACTACCACTACTGTTACCACTACTACCACTACTGTCACCACCACTACCAGTACTGTCACCACCACTGCCACTACTATCACCACCACTAGTACCTCTGTCACCACCACTACCACTACTGTCACCACCACTACCACTACTGTCATCACCACTGCCACTACTATCACCACCACTTCCACTACTGTCACCACCACTACCACTACTGTCACCACCACTACCACTACTGTTACCACCACTGCCACTACTATCACCACCACTACCACTACTGTCACCACCACTACCACTACTCTCACCACCACTGCCACTACTATCACCACCACTAGCACCTCTGTCACCACCACTACCACTACTGTTACCACTACTACCACTACTTTAACCACCACTACCAGTACTGTCATCACCACTACCACTACTGTTACCACTACTACCACTACTGTCACCACCACTACCAGTACTGTCACCACCACTACCACTACTGTCACCACCACTACCACTACTGTCATCACCACTGCCACTACTATCACCACCACTTCCACTACTGTCACCACCACTACCACTACTGTCCCCACCACTACCACTACTGTTACCACCACTGCCACTACTATCACCACCACTACCACTACTGTCACCACTACTACCACTACTCTCACCACTACTACCACTACTGTCACCACCACTACCACTACTGTCACCACTACTACCACTACTGTCACCACTACTGCCAGTACTGTCACCACCACTACCAGTACTGTCACCACTATTACTGTTATATCACAGGTTTTTCGTTGTTAATTAATCGTAATGATATAGTTCTCAGACAGCTCTATGGAGTCTTGTAAACACAGGGAACCAACATGACCGTAATGCACCGCATGCTTGTGCCTTCATTTATTATTATTATTATTATTATTATTATTATTATTATTATTATTATTATTGTTATTATTATTATTATTATTATTATTATTATTATTATTATTATTATTATTATTATTATTATTATTATTATTATTATTATTATTATTATTATTATTATTATTATTATTATTATTATTATTATTATTATTATTATTATTATTATTATTATTATTATTATTATTATTATTACAAAGTGTCTAAGTAATCCGATATTTGCAGTGGTTGTCACTATGATTATTGAGTGGTCGTACTATTTTCATTCTCATAGCTGCAGTGAGTTGTAATTCTGTTTAAAAATATAGTAATTCGTATTTGAAGTTTTACTGAGCGGTTTTTTTTTTCACTTTTTTTTTTTTTTTTTTTTTTTTTAGCGCATTGCCTTTATTCAGTAACTCAGATATTTGACTGAGATATCGTAGTCTCTGTTTCCTAAGAAAGAGAGAAGATATTAAAGGCTTTGGTGCTTTCTTTACACGGTTTGTTTCTTAACGACGTTGTATCGGATATCTTGCTCCTTTAAATTGCTTCTCGTAGCAGACTGATAAAAATCTTAAAAACAGCTTCTTATCATTCTTTGTGTATATTAAAACAAGGAAGAAAGTCCCATCAGTAGCATGCAGGGAAAAAACTGTATGCAGATAGTAATAAAGTAGATGAGTGGACAATGTAAAGCAATATTATATTCAGTGGTAATAAATTCCAACTGATTAGACATAGAAAAAAATAAACTCGAGGTGGAAAACACAGGAGGACATATTACTGGATCACCTCTCATTTGAAGAACACAATAATACTAATTTCGCAAAGGCTTGAAAAATTACGTAATGGATAATGAGAACTTTTAAAGAATAAGAAATGACGCAAGTGGTTTCACTATTCAGCTAATTTGTGCTCTCACATGTAGAATATTGTTGCGCATAAATCATTTCTGCCCACACAGTGCCAATAGGGCATTAAATGTTACTTGGAGTGACTCAAAAATATTGACATGTGTTCTGTGTTGCGAAGAAGAGAGAAAATACCTGATAACATATTAAGAACACAGGTACTAATGGAAGGTCTGTAAAACCTGGCGGTAGGTGCCCCAGGCAAGGACCAGTCCTCAAGAATAAAAGCAAATCCCAAGGGTAGTGTGTCCGAGTACCAGTATACTCCCACCAGCAATATTTACAATATTTACATTATTTACAATATTTACAGAGTGCAGTAGATCAGCAATGTAAGATGAGATAAGATTTTGTTCGGATTTTTAACCCAGGAGGAGTAGCCACCTAAGAAAATCCAAGAAAGTCAATGCGTCATCGAGAACTGTCTGTCTTATTTCGATTGGGTTCCTTAAGTCTTGTCCCCATGGATGTGACCCATACCAGTCGACTTACACCCAGGTACCTACTTGCTTGCTTGGTGAATGGGGCCAGCAGGTGTAAGGAAGCACGGACACTCAGTGTGTGAGGCGAAAATGTTGCGTACCAGGCCACGGGACACCTTACAGACACCATACAAAGTGAGCTCACTTCTATTGGTTTATAATTATAACTGTAACATACTTGGTAAACGCCACATAACGTACACTCAATGGTCACTTTATTAAGTACACCATTCTTGTTCAGGGTATGGGGTTTTCCCTTGGCTCAAAGAACAGCTTGATTTTTTTTTGTGGCATGGATTCAACAAAGTGCTGAAAACATTCCTGAGAGATCTTGATCCATGTTGACATAAATATATCATGCAGTTAGTACAAGTTTCTCGGCCACACATTTATGCTGTGAATCTGTTTCACCACATCCTACATTCTGACTCTACCATCCGCATTTCGTAGCAGAACTCACGATTTGTCAGGCGAGGCAACGTTTTTCCAGTCTTCAGCTATCCAGTTTTGATGAGCCTGTGCCCAGTAAAGCTCAGTTCATAGCTGACTGGAGTGAAACCTGGTGTTATGTGCTGCTGCTGTAGCCCATCCACTTAAGGAGGATGGGCACACCACTCTTGTTAATTCGGCTGAGTTACTGTTGCCTTCCTATCAGCTTGAACCAGTCTGACCATTTTCCTCTGACCTCTCTCATTATCAAGACGTCTACTTCAACAGAGATGCCGCTCACTGGATATTTTGTGTTTTTCAAATATTTTTTTGGAAACTCTAGAAACTGCTGTAAGGGAAAATCCTAGAAGATCAGCAGTTTCTGAGAAATTCAAACCACCCCGTCCGGCACCAACAATCATTCCACGGTTAGAGTCACAAAGAGGTCTAAACAACTGAAACTCTAGACTACGTCTGCATGTTTTTAGGAATCAAGGTGCTGCCACGTGATTTGCTGATTAGATATTTCTGCTAACATGCATGTGTGCAGGTGTACCTAATAAAGTGGCCACTGAGTGTTCACATGGTATATGAAGGTCAGGTACCAAGTGTCATCACTACCATACCATGTGAAAAACCGTAAAACAAACCCAGTGGAAAGGAAGGTCGCCACTGGCATAATTATTAAGAGAATACTGTCAACATCTGACCTGCAGTTCTAGAAATATTGCCAAATAAAGTGTGGATGTCTTCATGATGCTATTAGAACATTACATCCCCTAAATGCCAGATCAACCAAGCTGTGATGGCTATGTGGAACAGGGGGATCACTAAGAGCAGTAACCTGGATAAAGAAAACCCAGCCTCAGACCGAGAAGCGAGGGTAAAAAAAAAAAAAGTAATTGAATCTGGTCACTGGTATGCCACAGGTAGCTCTGGCAGCCACGTTTTTTGAAAGACCTGGTGGATCCTGCAAGACATACATCTGCTGGTGCATCCCGACTTCCTATGTTTTTACAAGACCAACTTGTGATTTTGGCTTAAATAACAACCCTCTTATTGCCGAAAAGGGTAAGCCAAAATTTGTGTATGCAATAATTTCGCAAAAGTCATTCTGAACCTAACGAAAAAATATATTTCTTTATGTTTGTTTGTTATTAAATTATTGTAAACTGATCTAAAATATACTTAGTTGGATTAGGCTAAATTAAATTGTGCTTGTTATAATTAGGTTAGGTAAGTTTTCTAAGGTTCTTTTGGTACAAAATTATTAATTTTTACATTAACATAAACATATAAGAGAAAATTTTAGAAAAGACTTAATTTTAAATGATTTCTTGCTAATTGACCAGATTCCCAAATATATATATATACATATATATATATATATATATATATATATATATATATATATATATATATATATATATATATATATATATATATATATATATATATATATATATATATATATATATATATGCAAAACAACCACTCTGAAAGAATAGAGAAATTCCAACCGCTTTCGTGACTACTCACATTATCAAGGAACTATATGATATAGTTCCTTGATAATGTGAGTAGTCACGAAAGCGCTTGGAATTTCTCTATTCTTTCAGAGTGGTTGTTTTGCATATTCTGAAATCACCTGTTTACTGTGATCTTATTGCATATATATATATATATATATATATATATATATATATATATATATATATATATATATATATATATATATATATATATATATATATATATATATATATATATATATATATATATATATATATATATATACATATATGTACTGAGAGACATGCTGCTTGTGTAACCTTCGCTGTCGAAATTTTTCTAGAGATGTAGGTATCCTCTGTCGGGAATTTTTCGTTCCCGTTCTCGTTAATATAATTAAAGGATTCTAATAAATTTCTCAGGCAAGATATTTAATTCCCGATGATTTCTGAACACTGGTTACTAAGTTATCTTCCACATACTTTGCAGAGATGACCCTAATAACAAATTCTATTTGTTTACTAAAAAACTGATTTTAGGCTAATAGAAGGACAGTTGAGGGGACACGTCATGTCTTTTCTCTTATACTGGAGAACATTTTGCCAGTTTCCGGTCGTTTAGCATCTTTTTTTTCTTCTAATTATATGTATAATTAACAAACAATTATTTGTTAAGTATAACCGCAAAAGTATGTGAAATTTGATGTCTACATTCATTTATAATTTTAGCAGGTATTTTGTCTGGTCAGTTCGATTTTTTGAAGCTCAGCTTTCCTAGGTAATTTATGTGACATGGCTGCTAATTACTGTAAAATTTAGTATATCTGATTTAGGTTCTCGAAATAAATTCTGCTGCCTGGAAATGTTCGTATCGTATTCAAGTGTAAATTCAGCTGGAAAATACAGATGATCAAAATTGTTCAGGTACGACATTTATGTAGGAAGTGGCGCGTAAAGGCAGTTTAACACATTGTTGAGACAAGAGTGCCAGCATAGGGAGGCACAGAGGCACCCAGTGTAAGGAAAAGGCTGACATTATGGATAATCTGGGTAGGCATAAGGAAGATTTTTACTTGTGCTATTACCAGTAACCGGAGCATATGAGAGGAGGAACACTGCAGCAGATCTACTTTTCCATACTTTGCAAGTCCTTCTCTAAACTAACCATTCCTACCCACCCACTTAAGAACATCAGGAAGGAGAGCTCCACTGTCCTTGAAGCCCGGTCCGAGGCCAGGCTTCCCATCTGACTGCCTGGTCGAGGAAGTTGTTGGGGCTAGTAGTGGGCTGTAAGTGCTCAGAGTGGACCTATCCATCTGATGCCACACCTGCTGAAAGATATCCAGCTTCTTCTTGGAAACTTCTGCCTTCTTTCCCGCAATATTTCTGATATCTGCTGGTAATTTACTGAAGTATCTTGGTACACAGATGTTGACACAGTGGTCTTTAATTGTACCCATATCCCTCATATTTTTCAAAGGGTTTGTTCCACATAATGTCGGTGAGACCCTCAATAATATTTTTTTTTTTTAAATTATCATCAGTGAAGTTGCTTATCTAGTCTTGGAGGTTCTTATAATCCACTTTGCTGTTTTGCTGACCTTTGCTGCATTTACCTTACCTGTTCTTAACCTTTTCTGACGTAGTTTGCATGTGCTCTGTATACTGTTTTCATTATGAGGTCGTCATTCCTCCCATATCCTAGCAATTGAAATTTGCCTCCGATGAACATCGGGTACCTTTCATTTACCCATCTGAAGAGTCTGTTGATATCTGTAAGGAGTTTTTCTGTGTCTGTTTTTTTTTTATTATTTTTTTTCCGAGATGACTTTCATACTTTAGAATCGTCTGGTAACGACGACACGGGGCTGTGATTACTGTTATTTTCTCTTTGCTATGAGGCTGGGACACAGTTATGGTTGTAGGACCCGGCATAAAGGTACTGATTTTTTTGTACTTTGCTCAGACTGGTCTTCATCTCGTTTACTATCACTCCTTGAGATATAGTTATCAGAAATGTGAATATCGATTTCTCTGCTCTTCCTATATTACTGTTATCAGAGTTACTAGAAAGAAAACTTTATTTTTTCCTTAATAAACTATGTATAAGTTGGTGTCACATTATGGTAATACTACCATACCTGGTAACTGTTTACTATAAGCTGATCACATTATGGTAATGCCACCATATCCGGTAATTTTTTACTGTAAGTACGTTCAATAAGTCACATTTAAGTCCAGGAAGGTGAATGAAAATTATCAACATCACAGTGAAAATATTTTTCATCAAAACTGTGTCAAGGGAATTAACATAATTAAAATTATTCATAAAAATAACAGAAATCCGGTAATCTAGCCATGCTGGCGTATAAGTGATTACATATAATTAATTACATTGGAATAGTTAATTTTCAATATTTAATTTGACCATGCACTGTACACAGTATTACGCGAATATTTACAATGGAATACTTTTACTGAACAGTTTGTAAGAAATTTGCCTGTAGAAGAATGCGAAATGAGAACTTAGCTGTCCTAAACATTACAGAATAGTAAACATAATCATAATATTGAACACCTGCCAGTACATAGAAAACATCAACATCATGGTTCAGAATACACAATACTTACAGCAACTTTCATGGTAAATCCCAGGTTAAAGCAAGTTAACCCTGAAACTCTATACAAGTGGAAGAACCAAGGACACGCCAACTAACCCAATCACTGACTCAAAGCTCACAGATTCCAAAATATCCAAGACCGTGACATGGCATAGATGCCGAACTAACTTTGATCTGATAAGAGCTAAGCTCAATATCACTGAGTAACAAAACGTGGTAAACACGCAACCATAAGAGCACCAACTTGCATAACTTATCTAAGATATGTGAATGAGAATTCAGTGGAAAATCCCGATGCACAGCTTTCCTCGCTCACAAACATGCATACAAGAAACTCAAGAGAGGTGAATGGACTGGAGGAGCTGAAGGTTAGACACACTTGTTGAAACATTAACTGATATTCAATGTCAGGTTACAAGGTCTTCGACAGTCATACTGCTTGCTATACTGATGAAGAATTAGGCACATGTGCAACATCTGGGTACCTTTATTTGTAGACGTTTTGCCATGTAGTGGCTTTATCAGTACAAATTCAAAGATATAATGGGAAGACTGTAGAATTTGATACAAAAGATGAGGTACTCAGTCCCTCAGCCTTGGAGCTGGTGAAGTGTTCCTAAGTCTTCACGACTACGGTGCTCTTCACCAACTCCAAGGCTGAGGGACTGATTACTTCGTCTTTTGTAGAGAGTTCTTCAGTCTTCTCATTATGTCATTGAATTTGTATTGGTAAAGCCTCTGGATGGCGAAACGTCTACAAACAAAGATACCCAGATGTTGCACATGTCTCATTCTTCATCTTGCTATATTACGTATAAGCTAGTGTAACCTTAAGGCTGAACTGTGAGACAAACAGTTCACAAGACAGAATTCACTTCAGCTGAACTTAAGATCCTATCATAATAAACTAAACAACATGCAAATATACGGTTCAATGTGACACACGTGAATAAGAGATACCTCTTCAAATTATACATTTGTGACATGTCACGTATATGAAGGAGAATTATAATGAAAAACAATAAAACTGTTATCCCTGTTATGAATAACAATATGTATGTTAATATAATACAACGAAAATAATATATACCTTTTACAAAGTTATATATAAAATATAGACATTAAAATAATTATATGCTTTGTTAGTTATACAGTGAGTGTTTGTGGATTAAATAATGAAGCAAATAACATTTGTTATACCTTTTGTCCTCATTTTAACAGTTATTATCCCCAGGTAGCATATGTTAAATGCCTTTGTAAAAATGTGTTAATTATATAAGCACTTTGTTTCCCTCCCAGACTTTCGTAATTTTGTCATAGTGATCTAACAGTAGTGACAGGTAAGAGCCTCCAGTTGTAAAGTAATTATGAACTTACGTTGTGTAACTCACGTTTCTCCATAAATTAGTAATTTAGTGTGTCAGAACACTTTCAGAAACATTTGTATGTGTTCTGTTAGTGCTATTGATCGGTAGTTTTATCGTTATTGCTATGCAATAGCTACAGCTGCACTGGCACTGGCATCGATATATATCAAACCATACCCCCGGCCGGGATTGAACCCGCGGTCATAGAGTCTCAAAACTCCAGCCCGTCGCGTTAGCCACTAGACCAGCTAGCCACAATAAGATTCATCCAACTAGGTATATTTCTACACCATAGAAAGGTTAGCTGGAGTTTTGAGACTCTATGACCGCGGGTTCAATCCCGGCCGGGGGTATGGTTTGTTTGCAATCGTGTCATTACGATTTCTTGAGTCATGTTGACGGCAGTGAAGGGACTTGAGCTAGAGTTCGTCACGGCCACGCTAGCTGGAGATTCGTCTGTAAAAACTTGCATTTGTGGTCACAGAGGTGCCTGTGCTAACCTTTCTATGGTGTAGAAATATACCTAGTTGGATGAATCTTATTGTGGCTAGCTGGTCTAGTGGCTAACGCGACGGGCTGGAGTTTTGAGACTCTATGACCGCGGGTTCAATCCCGGCCGGGGGTATGGTTTGTTTGCAATCGTGTCATTACGATTTCTTGAGTCATCAATATATATTGCTGTACTGGCACTGGCCTGGCATTAATATATACTGCTGCACTGGCACTGCCCCTGGCATTAATATATATTGCTGCAGTGGCACTGGCCCTGGCATTAATATATATTGCTGTACTGGCACTGGCCCTGGCATTAATATATACTGCTGTACTGGCACTGGCCCTGGCATTAATATATACACTGTTTGTGTGACTGGTATTCCAAACGTAAGGAAAATGAAATTTGTTCTGTAGCTTGAGAAACCTACACCTGTTCCCGCATCAAGAGTGACGTCTCCAGTGGCACTGGGCACCTGATAAATGTATCACTGACAGCTGAATGGTCTAGGGCGTCTCGGGATTTTGGAGGGTTACTAACGTTTTAAAGTGTTGAGGGTTAAATTCCAAGCCAGTGCAGTTTATTATTTGCATAAATATATACTCTCTCTCTCTCTCTCTCTCTCTCTCTCTCTCTCTCTCTCTCTCTCTCTCTCTCTCTCTCTCTCTCTCTCTCCCAACGAACTGGCAGTATCCCACCGAGGCAGGGTGTTCTAAAAAAACGAAATATTTTTTTCCTTTTTAAATTTAGTCAGTTATGCAGGAGAACAGGAGAAAGGGGTTACTAGCCCCTTGCTCCCGGTATTTTAGTCGCCTCTTACGACACGCATGACTTACGGTGGAAGAATTCTTTTACACTTTCCCATGGAGACAAGAGGAAATAAAAAAGAACAATAATTTTTAAGGAAATAGAAGAAAACCCAGATAGGTGTGTAGATATATGTGCGTGTACATGCATGTGTAGTGTGACCAAAGTGTAAGTAGAACATAAGAACATAAGAACATAAGAAAGGAGGAACACTGCAGGAGGCCTGTTGGCCCATACTAGGCAGGTCCTTTACAATTCATCCCAATAACAAACATTTAACCAACCCAATTTTCAATGCTACCCAAGAAATAAGCTCTGATGTGCAAGTCCAACTCAAATCCAACCCCTCCCACTCATGTACTTATCCAACCTAAATTTGAAACTACCCAAAGTCCCAGCCTCAATAACCCAACTAGGTAGACTGTTCCACTCATCAACTACCCTATTTCCAAACCAATACTTTCCTATGTCCTTTCTAAATCTAAACTTATCTAATCTGTTATCCCGTGTGCTTATGAGACAGAAAAAAGACACCAGCACTTCTGACATATATATATATATATATATATATATATATATATATATATATATATTTATATATATATATATATATATTTATATATATATATATATATATGTATATATATATATATATATATATATTATATATATATATATATATAAGCACTGATCTCTGGCTGAAGGAGACTCGAACCTACGAACCTTGGAACAAGGTACGCCTTCTCCCTGAAAGCTGGTTGCCTTGGATCAAAGTCTAGCGCAAGCTGGACTCCAAGGTATTGGTCCAGTGTGGGTAGATTGGTAAAGCACTGCGTATCTTGTTCCAAGGTTCGTAGGTTCGAGTCTCCTTCAGCCAGAGATCAGTGCTTATATATATATATATATATATATATATATATATATATATATATATATATATATATATATATATATATATATATATATATATAACACATTTATTTAATTTTTAGCATTATTTAAAAAAACGAAAAAAAATATATGCCAAACGAAATTAGTTGAGATATAAGGCGGAAAAGTCCATCAGGTTAAGAATCCTGGTGTACGGAGGAAATGAAACTAAAATTGCTATAAGTGGTGAAGGTGATCGTAGACTCAGACGGTAGCTGCATCATAAGAACATGAGAAAGAAGGAACACTGCAGCAGGTCTATTGGCCTGTGCGAGGCAGGTCCAAGTCCCCCACCTGCCCAAACCAATGCTCCGACCTAGTCAGGTCAGTTCACATTCACTTAAGGAATTAAGGAAGGAGCACGGCATCTGACCTAGTAGCACAAGCTAGTCAGGTTCAACTCAGACCCACCCACACCACTCATGTATTTATCAAACCTATTTCATAACTATACAACGTCTTAGCTTCTATGACGGAACTCGGGAGTTTATTCCACTCATCCACAACTCTATTACCAAAGCAGTGCTAACCTGTATCCTTCCTGAATCTGAACTTTCCCAACTTGCTGCGAGTCCTGTCTTGGCTAGATATTTTTAGCACGCTATTTACATCCTCTTTATTTATTCCTGTTTTCCATTTACAAATCTCAATCATATTCCCCCTAATTCTAAGCCTTTCTAGAGAGTACAGATTCAGAGCCCTCAGTCTATCCTCATAGGAAAGATTTCTGAAACATGGGATCAACTTTGTCATCCTCCTTTGTACGTTTTCTAGAACATTTATATCCACTCTGTAATACGGTGGCCAGAACTGTGCAGCATAATCTAGATGAGGCCTAACCAAGGATATATAGAGTAGAAGAACAACCTGAGGACTGATATTGTTTACCCATCTTGATATGAAGCCAAGGATTCTGTTCGCTTTATTGCGAACTCTTATGCACTGTTGTCTTGGTTTTAGATTACTGCTAACCAGAACTCCCAAATCCTTTTCTCAAACAGTAATATTAAGATCTACATTATTTAGTTTATATGTGGCATGGTTATTTTCCTGCCCAGTGTTTAGAATTTTGCATTTGTCTGTATTAAACTGCATCTGCCTCTTCTCCGACCACTGCATCAGGCTATTTAAATCTTCCTGGAGAGCTCTGATGTTCTCGTCAGAATGAATTCGTCGGCCTATTTTGGTGTCATCGGCAAACTTGCTTATTTTTTTTTTTAACACATCGGCCAATTCCCACCAAGGCAGGGTGGCCCGAAAAAGAAAAGCTTTCATCATCATTCACTTCATCACTGTCTTGCTAGAGGGGTGCTTTACACTACAGTTTATAAAACTGCAACAGTAATACCTTTCCTTCAGAGTGCAGACATTGAACTTTCCATCTCCAGGACTCAAGTCCAGCTTGCCGGTTTTCCTGAATGCCTTCATAAATGTTATTTTGCTCACACTCAAACAGCACGTCAAGTATTAAAAGCCATTTGTCTCCATTCACTCCTATCAAATACGCTCACGCATGCTTGCTAGAAGTCCAAGCCCCTCGCACACAAAACCTCCTTTACCCCCTCCCTCCAACCTTTCCTTGGCCTACCCCTACCCCGCCTTCCCTCCACTACAGATTTATACACTCTCGAAGTTATTCTGTTTTGTTCTATTCTCTCTACTTGTCTGAACCACCTCAGCAACTCCTCCTCAGCCCTCTGGATAATAGTTTTGGTAATCCCACACCCCCTCCTAATTTCCAAACTACGAATTCTCTGCACTATATTCACAACACACATTGCCCTCAGACATGACATGTCCACTGCCTCCAGCCTTCTTCTCGTTGCAACATTTAATACCCATGCTGCTTCACACTCATATTTGAGTGTTGGTATGACTATACTCTTATACATTCCTCTCTTTGCTTCCATGGACAAAGCTCTTTGTCTCCACAGACTCCTAAGTACACTGCTATTTATTCCCTCATCTATCTCTTTTATGTAGATCGTGAACAACAAGAGGCCCAACAATGACCCCTGTCGAACACCACTTGTGACGTGTCCCCATTCTGATTTCTCCGCATTTATGCAAACTCTCCGCTGCCTGTTTGTCAACCATGCCTCTATCCAGGAAAAAAATTCTTCTCCTATTCCGTGTGCCTTAATTTTTCTCAATAGTCTCTGATATGGGACTCTATCAAAAGCCTTACTGAAGTCCATATACACAATATCATATTCATTACCGTGATCTACCTCCTCAAATACCTAAGTGAAAAAAGTTAATAAATTCGTAAGGTAAGAACGCCCTTTTGTAAAATCGTGTTGAGGTTTGTTGATCAATTTATGCTTTTCAAGATGGCTATGAATTGCCTCGGCAATTATTGATTCCATAAATTTTCTTATTGGTCTATTGTTCGAAGCTAAGGGCCTGTCACCTTCTTTGAAAATAGGTATCACATTTGCCATTTTCCACTTGTCTGTTATTATATGCCATTTTGTAATGATATGTTGAAAAGATTATTCAAAGGTTTGCTAAGCTCCTCTTTACATTCCTTTAGAACCCTACAGTACAGTTCATCAGGGCCTGGGGATTTGTTAGTTTTTAATTTATCTATTTGTCTAAGGACCATGTCACTTGTGACCCTAATCGTGCATAGTTTATCTTCCTGTTCTGCATAATTTATTATTTCTGGAATATCGCTAGTATCTCCATGTGTAAAAACTGACAGGAAATAATTATTATAAATTCTACACATTTCCTTATAACTGTCGGTGAGCTGACCCGAGTAACTTGTGAGTGGGCCCATCTTGTCCCTAATCTTACTTCTGTATACCCAAAAGAATCCTTTTGGCTCAGTCTTCGATTTTCTTGCAGCTTTAACCTCATAATCTCTTTTTGCTTTTCTTATTCCCTTTTTTATTTCTCTCTTTAACTGAATATATTGATTTCTTAACTGCCCCTCTCCTCTTCTCATTCTCCATATATGCCTCTCTTTTGACCAATGAGGTGTTTTAATCTATTGTTTGTCCATTTAGGATCATTTTTGTTTGATCTGATTTCCCTATTTGGAACATAAGTTGTCTGAGCAGCTAGAACTATGCTCTGGAAAACGTCATATCGGCTACCATCACCACCTACCTGACCCATAGTCAGGTCATTCCAGTTCATCCCACCCAGGTAATTTCTCATTCCTGTGAAATCAGCCAAGCGGAAGTCAGGGACAGAGACTTGATTGCCATTATTAGGGTAATTCCATGACATATTAAAACTAAGTGATTTGTGATCACTTTCCCCAGGCTCATCATTGGCCTTAAGATTATTAATTAGCGAGTCCCTGCTGGCAAGAACCAAATGAAGTAGGTTATTTCTTCTAGTTGGTTCTGTCACAAACTGTTTTAAAAACAATCCTGAATCGTTTCATGGAAGTCACTTGATCCTAAATTTCCTGTCAAATTGCTCCAGTCAATTTTTCTAAAGTTAAAATCTCCCATTAGCACAACATTTTTGTATGTAGATGCCTTACGAATTTCGTCACATAAAAGTTTACTGTACTCCCTATCAAGATTTGGGGGCCTGTAAATCACACCCAAGATTAGTTTTTCATGGCCCTCGAGAAGCTGTAACCAAAGAGATTCAGTGGCTGATGCTTCTAATTTTATATCTTGCTTAACACAACAATATAAATTGTCTCTGACGTACATCGCTACTCTGCCACCCTTCCTGTTGACCCTGTCAGTGTGGAATATTTTATAGCCTTGTATGTGACATTCAGAAAGCATTTCTCTATCTTTCAGATTGAGCCAGGTCTCTGTTATAGCAATAATATCTATGCTTCCTGCACTTGCAATTAATCTTAGCTCATCTATCTTATTTCTTAACTCCTACTATTAGTAAAGTAAACCATAAGGGAGCTAGTCTCTCACTGCCCTCTGCTGTCTCCCTTTGTTTCCTGATGTGATCGATTGTCTTTATTTGTAACGTTATGATGACTGTCTTTTAAACATTTACTGTTTTCAACCCTAGTGTTGCAACCTGACTGTTTCCCACACACACCCATACATCTGTCTTCAATCAGTTTAAAATCCTAGACATGTCAGCAATGGTCCTCTCGATAGAGTTGGCAAGTGCTGCCACCCCTGCCGCAGAGAGATGTACCCTATCCCTTGCATACATAACATGTTTGCCTTAAAAGTTGTCTTAGTCGTCAGCAGACGTTCAGGAGTAGAGACAGCGGCTACTCTAATAGTAACTACGTACTTAAGTTCTCGTAGTAGGCTATAAGTTGCTGTTATGGGCTGTTCCTCAGACCTGTAATAAGAGTGTAATGAACTGACAGAGGCACATCCATAGGTGAATATTCCAGTGAAAACTGCTACACACATTCATGACAACTGCATGTCCACCACTTATCTATATTTATTTAACATTTTTCACGCTTGGTGAACGAGTCCAGCCCATGTAGCGTACTTTCAGAGAGAAGTCAAAGTAGATTCCCCATGAAGCAAAAAATTAAAGCAGAAGTAGACAGAAAATGAAGAGAAATTTCACAGAGATGGTCTAGAAACACAGATGGCGCTGGCAGACGAGGTAAACAAAGTGGAAAATCCCACCAAGAAACTACCACACCGCCAGTTATACCAAAGTTAGCAAGTTTAAAAATTAACAATGGTTTCTCCCTCACAGTTTAGCCTTTTCCATTTTACATGTGGGAGGTTGAAGCCTTCTTGGAAGAATTATATTTGGTGTGGGATTTTCTAGTCAGTTTTCATTCTTATCTTTTTTATCTTCTACTTTTGTGGATGGTGGCATGTATGTGAACATAATTATCAAGGTATTTATTCCAAACACTTTCACTATATCATTTGACGATCTTAACAGCTCAGTGCGAATATGTGGATCTTTCTTATGTGTGTGTGTGTGTGTGTGTGTGTGTTTACTCACCTAATTGTGGTTGCAGGGGTCGAGACTCAGCTCCTGGCCCCGTCTCTTCACCGAGTGCTACTAGGTCCCCTCTCTCCCTGCTCCATGAGCTTCATCATACCTCATCTTAAAGCTATGTATGGTTCCTGCCTCCACTACTTCACTTGCTAGACTATTCCACTTCCTGACTACTCTATGGCTGAAGAAATGCCTCCTAACATCCCTTTGACTCATCTGGGTCTTCAAATTCCAATTGTGACCCCTTGTTTCTGTGTCCCCTCTTTGGAACATCCTGTCTCTGTCCACCTTGTCTACTCCACGCAGTATTTTGTATGTAGTTATCATGTCTCCCCTAACCCTCCTGTCCTTCGGTGTCGTCAGTCCGATTTCCCTTAACCTTTTTTCATAGGACATTCACCTTAGCTCTGGAACTAACCTTGTCGCAACCCTTTGTGCTTTCTCTAATTTCTTGACGTGCTTGATCAAGTGTGGGTTCCAAACAGGTGCTGCATACTCCAGTATGGGCCTGACGTGCACGGTGTACAGTGTCTTGAATGATTCCTTACTAAGGTATCGGAACGATGTTCACAGGTTTGCAGGCGCCCATATGCTGCAGCAGTTATCTGGTTGATGTGTGTTTCTGGAGACGTGCTCTGTGTTATACTCACCCCAAGATCTTTCTCCTTGAGCGAGATTTGCAGTCTTTGGCCACCTAGCCTATACTCCGTATGCGGGCTTCTGTGTCGATCTTCATGACTTTGCATTTGCGGGGTTAAATTCGAGAAGCCAGTTGCTGCACCAGGTGTTCAGTCCGTGCAAGTCTCTTTGAAGTCCTACCTGATCCTCATCTGATTTAATTCTCCTCATTAACCTCACATTATCATGTCATTCATATATACCAAAAATAGCACTAGTCCTAGAGCCGACCCCGTGGGTCGGTCACAGTGGCCACCTGTGACTGACCTCGTCACAGGTGCCCACTGTGATACCTCATCCCGTACCATGACTCGTTGTTGCCTCCCTGTCAGGTATTCTTTGATCCATTGCAGTGCCCTTCCTGTTATACGTGCCTGATCCTCTAATTTCTGCACTAGTCGCTTGCGAGGAACTGTGTCAAAGACCTTCTTGCAGTCCAAGAAGATGCAATCAACCCACCCCTCTCTCTCGTGCCTTACTTCAGTTACTTTATCATAAAACTCCAAAAGGTTTGTGACACAGGATTTGCCTTCCATGAATCCATGCTGGTTGGCATTTATACTCTTGTTCCATTCCAGGTGCTTCACCACTCTCCTACTGATAATCTTCTCCATGACTTTGCATACTATACACCTCAGTGACACTGGTCTATAGTTTAGTGCCTCTTTTCTGTCTCTTTTTTTAAAAACTGGTACTACATTTGCCGTCTTCCATACCTCAGGTAGTTGCCCAGTTTCAAGGGATGTGTTGAAGATTGTGGTTAGTGGCACACACAGCATATCCGCTCCCTCTCTAAGGACCCACGGGGAGATGTTGTCCGGTCCCATTACCTTTGGGGTATCAATGTCCCTTAGCAACTTCTTCACCTCCTCCTCAGTTGTATGTCATCCAACACTTGTTGGTATATTCCTTGCTGGTGTACCCCTCTGTTCTATCCCCCAGAGGCCTTCCTGTCTCCATTGTAAATACTTACTTAAATCTCATATTGAGCTCTTCACATACCTCTTGATCGTTTCTTGTGAGTTCCCCACCTTCTTTCCTCAGCCTGATCACCTGGTCTTTGACTGTTGTCTTCCTCCTAATGTGCCTATACAGCAGTTTCGGGTCAGACTTGACTTTCGATGCAATGTCGTTTTCGTACTGTCGCTGGGCCTCCCTCATTATCTGTGCATACTCGTTTCTGGCTCTTCTACTAATCTCCTTATTTTCCTGGGCCCTTTGCCTCCTCTACCTTTTCCATTCTCTGGTGCACTTAGTTTTTGCCTCCCTACACCTTTGGGTAAACCAAGGACTCGCTTTCGTCTTCCCATTATTTCTGTTGCCCTTGGGAACAAACCTTTCCTCTGCCTCCTTGCATTTTGTTGTTACATATTCCATCGTGTATAGGGCAAGGAGGAATAACATCTTGTAGGAGTGAGGAAGAGCCAGTTGTGAGTGTGGGGGAAGTTCGTGAGGCAGTAGGTAAAATGAAAGGGGGTAAGGCAGCCGGGATTGATGGGATAAAGATAGAAATGTTAAAAGCAGGTGGGGATATAGTTTTGGAGTGGTTGGTGCAATTGTTTAATAAATGTATGGAAGAGGGTAAGGTACCTAGGGATTGGCAGAGAGCATGCATAGTTCCTTTGTATAAAGGCAAAGGGGATAAAAGAGAGTGCAAAAATTATAGGGGGATAAGTCTGTTGAGTGTACCTGGTAAAGTGTATGGTAGAGTTATAATTGAAAGAATTAAGAGTAAGACGGAGAATAGGATAGCAGATGAACAAGGAGGCTTTAGGAAAGGTAGGGGGTGTGTGGACCAGGTGTTTACAGTGAAACATATAAGTGAACAGTATTTAGATAAGGCTAAAGAGGTCTTTGTGGCATTTATGGATTTGGAAAAGGCGTATGACAGGGTGGATAGGGGGGCAATGTGGCAGATGTTGCAAGTGTATGGTGTAGGAGGTAGGTTACTGAAAGCAGTGAAGAGTTTTTACGAGGATAGTGAGGCTCAAGTTAGAGTATGTAGGAAAGAGGGAAATTTTTTCCCAGTAAAAGTAGGCCTTAGACAAGGATGTGTGATGTCACCGTGGTTGTTTAATATATTTATAGATGGGGTTGTAAGAGAAGTAAATGCGAGGGTCTTGGCAAGAGGCGTGGAGTTAAAAGATAAAGAATCACACACAAAGTGGGAGTTGTCACAGCTGCTCTTTGCTGATGACACTGTGCTCTTGGGAGATTCTGAAGAGAAGTTGCAGAGATTGGTGGATGAATTTGGTAGGGTGTGCAAAAGAAGAAAATTAAAGGTGAATACAGGAAAGAGTAAGGTTATGAGGATAACAAAAAGATTAGGTGATGAAAGATTGAATATCAGATTGGAGGGAGAGAGTATGGAGGAGGTGAACGTATTCAGATATTTGGGAGTGGACGTGTCAGCGGATGGGTCTATGAAAGATGAGGTGAATCATAGAATTGATGAGGGAAAAAGAGTGAGTGGTGCACTTAGGAGTCTGTGGAGACAAAGAACTTTGTCCTTGGAGGCAAAGAGGGGAATGTATGAGAGTATAGTTTTACCAACGCTCTTATATGGGTGTGAAGCGTGGGTGATGAATGTTGCAGCGAGGAGAAGGCTGGAGGCAGTGGAGATGTCATGTCTGAGGGCAATGTGTGGTGTGAATATAATGCAGAGAATTCGTAGTTTGGAAGTTAGGAGGAGGTGCGGGATTACCAAAACTGTTGTCCAGAGGGCTGAGGAAGGGTTGTTGAGGTGGTTCGGACATGTAGAGAGAATGGAGCGAAACAGAATGACTTCAAGAGTGTATCAGTCTGTAGTGGAAGGAAGGCGGGGTAGGGGTCGGCCTAGGAAGGGTTGGAGGGAGGGGGTAAAGGAGGTTTTGTGTGCGAGGGGCTTGGACTTCCAGCAGGCATGCTTGAGCGTGTTTGATAGGAGTGAATGGAGACAAATGGTTTTTAATACTTGACGTGCTGTTGGAGTGTGAGCAAAGTAACATTTATGAAGGGATTCAGGGAAACCGGCAGGCCGGACTTGAGTCCTGGAGATGGGAAGTACAGTGCCTGCACTCTGAAGGAGGGGTGTTAATGTTGCAGTTTAAAAACTGTAGTGTAAAGCACCCTTCTGGCAAGACAGTGATGGAGTGAATGATGGTGAAAGTTTTTCTTTTTCGGGCCACCCTGCCTTGGTGGGAATCGGCCGGTGTGATAATAAAAAAAATAATAATATTCCATCATCTCGTAGACTGTGTACTCACCTAATTGTGGTTGCAGGGGTCGATACACAGCTCCTGGCCCCGCCTCTTCACTGATCGCTACTAGGTCCTCTCTCTCTCTCTCTGCTTCCAGAGCTTTGTCATACCTCGTCTTAAAGCTATGTATGGTTCCTGCCTCCACTACATCACTTGTTAGGCTATTCCACTTCCTGACGACTCTATGACTGAAGAAATATTTAATAACATCCCTATGACTCGTCTGAGTCTTCACCTTCCAATTGTGACCCCTTGTTTCTGTGTCCCCTCTCTGGAACAACCTGTCTCTGTCTACCTTATCTATTCCACGCAGTATTGTGTATGTCGTTATCATGTCTCCCCTGACCCGCCTGTCCTCCAATGTCATCAGTCCGATTTCCCTCAACCTTTCTTCGTAGGACATACCCCTGAGCTCCAGAACTAACATCGTTGCAAACCATTGCACTTTCTCTAATTTCTTAACTTGTTTGCCCAGGTGTGGATTCCAAACTGGAGCTGCATACTCCAGTATGGGCCTGATGTACACAGTGTACAGTGTCTTGAACGATTCCTTACTAAGGTATCGGAATGCTATTCTCAGGTTTGCCAGGAGCCCGTATGCTGCAGGAGTTATTTGGTTAATGTGTGCCTCCTTGAGCGAGGTTTGCAGTCCTTGGCCACCTAGTCTATACTCTGTCTGCGGTCTTCTTTGCCCTTCTCCGATCTTCATGACTTTGTATTTGGCAGGGTTGAATTCAAGAAGCCAGTTGCTGGACCACGTGTCTAGCCTGTCCAGGTCTCTTTGAAGTCCTTCCTGGTCCTCATCTGATTTAATTCTCTTCATTAACTTCACATCATCTGCCACCAGGAACACCTCTGAGTCCATCCCTTCCATCATGTCATTCACATATACCAGAAATAGCACTGTTCCTAGGGCCGACCCCTGTGGCACCCCGCTCGTCACAGGTGCCCACTGTGATACCTCATCCCGTACCATGACTTGTTGTTGCCTCCCTGTCAGGTATTCCCTGATCCATTGCAGTGCCCTTCCTGTTATACGTGCCTGATCCTCTAGTTTCTGCACTAGTCTCTTGTGAGGAACTGTGTCAAAGGCCTTCTTGCAGTCCAAGAAAATGCAATCACCCCACCCCTCTCTCTCCTGTCGCACTTCTGTAACTTTGTCATAGAACTCCAGAAGGTTTGTGACACAGGATTTGCTTTCCATGAATCCGTGCTGGTTATCGTTTATAATCTTAATCCGTTCCAGGTGCTCCACCACTCTCCTCCTGATAATCTTCTCCATGACTTTGCATACTATACAGGTCAGTGACACTGATCTGTAATTTAGTGCCTCTTTTCTGTCTTTTTTTTAAAAATGGGAACACATTTGCGGTCTTCCATACCTCAGGTAGTTGCCCAGTTTCAAGGGATGTGTTGAAGATTGTGGTTGATGGCACACACAGTATTTCTGCTCCCTCCCTGAGGACCCACGGGGAGATGTCGTCCGGTCCCATTGCCTTTGATGTATCAAGGTCACTTAGCAGCTTCTTCACCTCCTCCTCAGTTGTGTGTATATCGTCCAGCACCTGTTGGTCTATTCTCTGTTGGTGTCCCCCTCTGTCCTGTCTTCCCAGAGTCCTTCCTGTCTCCACTGTGAATATTTCCTTAAATCTCCTGTTGAGCTCCTCGCATACCTCTTGATCGTTTCTTGTGAGTTCCCCACCTTCTTTCCTCAGCCTGATCACCTAGTCTTTGACTGTCGTCTTTCTCCTAATGTGGTTAAACAGCAGTTTCGGGTCAGATTTGGCTTTCGATGCTATGTCATTTTCGTACTGTAGCTGGGCCTCCCTCCTTATCTGTGCATATTCGTTTCTGGCTCTTCGACTGATTCCCTTGTTTTCCTGGGTCCTTTGCGTTTTATACCTCTTCCATTCTCTAATGCACTTAGTTTTTGCCTCCCTGCACCTTTGGGTAAACCAAGGACTCGCTTTGGTCTTCCCATTGTTTCTGTTGCCCTTGGGAACAAACCTTTCCTCTGCCTCCTTGCATTTTGTTGTTACATACTCTATCATTTCATTTACTGTCTGTCCTACCATTTCTCTGTCCCACTGCACCTCCCGCGGGAAGTTCCTCATACATGTGTAGTCCCCCCTTTTATAGTTTGGCTTTTCCCTTTCGACTCCTGTTACCCTCTCCACCTGTAACTCTACTATGTAATCAAAACTCAGGACTATGTGGTCACTAGCTCCGAGGGGCCTCTCATATGTGATATCATCAATGTCTGAGCTACTCAGGGTGAACAGAAGGTCCAGTCTTGCTGGTTCATTCTCCCCTCGCTCTAAGGTAGTGTCTCTGATGTGTTGATGCATGAGGTTTTCCAGTACCACATCCATCATCTTGGCTCTCCATGTTTCAGGGTAACCTTGAGGCTCCAGATTTTCCCAATTGATCTCCCTGTGGTTGAAATCACCCATAACCAGTAACTTTGCTCTGCACGTTTGAGCTCATCGTACCACCTCATCCAGTGTGTCCACCATCGCTCTGTTATTCTCATCATATTCCTCTCTTGGCCTCCTCCAGTTCTGTGGTGGGTTATACATCACAGCAATGACTACCTTATGTTCCGCAGATTGAATTGTGCCTACTACGTAGTCCCTTTCTCCGTCTCGTCCATGCCCTCCATTTTCTCGAAACTCCATCGGTTTTTTATGAGCAGTGCAACCTCTCTTCCCCCTCTGCTCTTTCTATTTTTCCTCAGGATCTGATATCCCAGTGGGAAGACTGCGTCTGTTATTGTTTCAGTGAGTTTCGTTTCTGTGACTGCTACGATGTCCAGGGACTTCTCACTGGTTCTTTCATGCCATTCCTCGTATTTATTTGCTATTCCATCTGCGTTTGTGTACCACTCCTTCAGCTTCTTGTCTATCACGGTGGACCTGGGAGAATATTGGGATTGGGGTGGGAGCCCTGGGGGGATTATGGGGGTTTGTGGTATGGGTGGGATTTATGGTGGGTGGGGTGAGGGCAGAGTGCCCATAGGGAGCTGCTGTGGCAGTGGGGTTTGTGATGTGGGGGGTGGAGGCAGAGGGAACAGTGTGTGGGTGTTGGTTGAGATTGTTCAGCTGCATTGGGGTTTTCACAGTGTGGGTGGGGTTTGTGGTGGGGGTGGGGGCAGAGGGAACAGTGTATGGGGTTTGGTTGAGGTTGTTCAGTTGCTTTGGGGTTGCTGTGGTTGGAGTTCTTCTTTGGGTGTCTCTGTAGGGTGTATTTGTCCTTCCACCTGAGTCTGGGTTCTGCTCGTCTTCTTCGATGCCTTCCGTTCCTCCTTTCGTTTTTGTACCCTCTCTCTCAGTCTCATCCTTTCCTCCTGTGTTCTGTCGCGATCGAGGTACACGCTCTGATACTCTGAGTTGTCCCTCAGTCGTACTTTCTCCTGCAGGGCCCTGGTTCGAGCTGATTCTGCCTTGAAGATTACTTTGACTGGCCGTCTCCTTCTGCGTGCAAACCACCCAATTCTCCGAAAATTTGCCACCTGAGTCATGTCTCCCTCTCCTATTGCTTTCAAGATACCTTCGATCGCTTTCTTCTCCCCCTGGAATCTTTCATCATAGGTTTCCCTTTCAACTTCTTGGAGCCCGTAGATAAACACTGACCTCTTTCTCTCCTCCTCCCACTGTGTCTCTTTGTGTCCTGCCTTCAACCCCTGCCATTGCTTCAGCTCCTATGCTCAGTGGACTGTCTTCCCTGCTCAGATGTTCCCTGCCACTGTAGTTGACTGTTAGAGTCTCTGCATGAGTCTGGTCTCCTGCATTCCTGAATCCCTGTGTGTGTGTTATCACCTAGTTGTGGTTGCAGGGTCGATTCATAGCTCCTGGCCCCACCTCATCACTGGCCGCTACTGGGTCACACATCCCATACCATGAGCTTCATCATGCCTCTGCTTTAAGCTTTGTATGGATCCTGCCTCCACTACATCGCTTCCCAAACTGTTCCACTTCGCGACTACTCTGTGACTGAAGAAATTCTTCCTAACATCCCTGTGATTCATCTGTGTCTTCAATTTCTAACTGTGTCCCCTTGTTGCCGTGTCCCATCTCTGGAATATTCTTTCTCTGTCCACCTTGTCAATTCCTCTCTGTATTTTATATATCGTTATCATGTCCTCCCTATCTCTCGTGTTCTCCAGTGTCGTCAGGTCGATTTCCCTTAACCTCTCCTCGTAGGGACTAGTCTTGTTGCAAACCTTTGCACTTTCTCTAGTGTTTTACGTGCTTGGCTAGATGTGGGTTCCAAACTGGTGCCGCATAATCCAACATGGGCCTAACTTACACAGTGTACAGGGTCCTGAACGATTCCTTATTAAGATGGCGGAATGCTGTTCTTGGGTTTGATAGGCACTCATATGCTGCAGCAGTTATTTGGTTGATGTGTGCCTCAGATGTGCCTGGTGTTATACTCACCCTAGGATCTTTTTCTTTGAGTGAGGTTTGTGGTCTATGTCCCCTTGGACTGTACTCCATCTGCGGTCTTCTTTGCCCTTCCCTAAACTTCATGACTTTGCACTGGGTGAGGTTGAACTCCAGCCAGTTGCTGGACCAGGCCTGCAGCCTGTCCAGATCCCTTTGTAGTTCTTCCTGGTCCTCGTCCGATTAAATTCTTCTCATCAGCTTCACATCATCCGCAAACAGGGACACTTCGGAGTCTATTCCTTCCGTCATGTCGTTCACAAATACCAGAAACAGCACCGATCCTAGGACTGACCCCTGTGGGACCCCACTCGTCATAGGTGCAAACTCTGACACTTCGCCGCGTACCATGACTCGCTGTTGTCTTCCTGACAGGCATTCCCTGATCCATTGTAGTGCCTTCCCTGTTATCCCTGCCTGGTTCTCCGGCTTTTGCACTAATCTCTTGAGTGGAACTGTCAAACGCCTTCTTGCAGTCCAAGAAAATGTAATCTACCCACCCCTCTCTCTCTTGTCTTACTGCTGTCACCCTGTCATAGAATTCCAGTGTGTGTGTGTGTGTGTGTGTGTGTTTGTTTGTTTGTGTGTGTGTGTATGTGTGTGTGTGTGTGTGTGTGTGTGTGTGTGTGTGTGTGTGTGTGTGTGTGTGTGTGTGTGTGTGTGTGTGTTTATGTGTGTGTGAGTGTGGTGTGTGAAATGATTTGTCGTAGAATGTGAGTGAGGGAGAAGATGGGTGTGAGCGTGAGTCTATGAAAACTGAGTTCGGACAAGTGAGAGTGCAGGAGTACGAGTGTCTGTGTGAGAGTGAGTGAAAGTGAATGATAATGAGGATGAGTAAAAGTTAGGATGAGCGAAAGGGAGTTTGTGGAAGTCAGAGTGAAAGTGTGAGTGAAAGAAAGCTACTGAAAGTTGTAGTTGAAAGTGAGAGCATGAAAGTGAGAGTGAAAGTGTGAGAGTGAGAATGCGAGAGTGAGAGTGAAGGTGTGAAAGTGAAAGTGTGAGAGTGAGAGTGTGAGTGAGAGTGTGAGAGTGAAAGTGTGAGAGTGAAAGTGTGAGAGTGAGAGTGTGAGAGAGTGAGAGTGAATGTGTGAGAGTGAGAGTGTGAGAGTGAGTGTGACAGTGAAAGTGTGAGATTGAGAATGTAAGAGTGAGAGTGTGAGAGTGAGTGAGAGTGAGAGTGAATGTGTGAGAGTGAGTGTGAGAGTGGAAATGTGAGAGTGTGAGAGTGAGTGTGAGTGTGTGAGAGTGAGTGTGAGAGTGTGAGAGTTAGTGTGAAAGTGTGAGAGTGAATGTGAGGAGTGTGAGAGTGAGTGTGAGAGTGTGAGAGTGAGTGAGTGAGAGTGAGAGTGAATGTGTGAGAGTGAGTGTGAGAGTGTGAGAGTGAGTGAGTGAGAGTGAGAGTGAATGTGTGAGAGTGAGTGTGAGAGTGGAAATGTGAGAGTGTAGAGTGAGTGTGAGTGTGTGAGAGTGAGTGTGAGAGTGTGAGAGTTAGTGTGAAAGTGTGAGAGTGAGTTTGAGAGTGTGAGAATGAGTGTGAGAGTGTGAGAGTGAGTGTGAGAGTGTGAGAGTGTGAGAGTGTGAGAGTGAGTGTGAGAGTGAGTGTAAGAGTGTGAGAGTGAGTGTGAGAGTGTGAGAGTGAGTGTGAGAGTGTGAGAGTGAGTGTGAGAGTGTGAGAGTGAGTGTGAGAGTGTGAGAGTGTGAGAGTGAGTGTGAGAGTGTGAGAGTGAGTGTGAGAGTGTGAGAGTGAGTGTGAGAGTGTGAGAGTGAGTGTGAGAGTGTGAGAGTGAGTGTGAGAGTGTGAGAGTGAGTGTGAGAGTGTGAGAGTGAGTGTGAGAGTGTGAGAGTGAGTGTGAGAGTGTAAGAGTGAGTGTGAGAGTGTGAGAGTGAGTGTGAGAGTGTGAGAGTGAGTGTGAGAGTGTGAGAGTGAGTGTGAGAGTGAGTGTGAGAGTGTGAGAGTGAGTCTGAGAGTTTGAGAGTGAGTGTGAGAGTGAGTGTGAGAGTGTGAGAGTGAGTGTGAGAGTGTGAGAGTGAGTGTGAGTGTGAGAGTGTGAGAGTGAGTGTGAGAGTGAGTGTGAGAGTGTGAGAGTGAGTCTGAGAGTTTGAGAGTGAGTGTGAGAGTGAGTGTGAGAGTGAGTGTGAGAGTGTGAGAGTGTGAGAGTGTGAGAGTGAGTGTGAGAGTGTGAGAGTGAGAGCACACGTTGAGCAACAAGATAATCTCTCAAATAAGAAACATTACTCAGATATACTTTAGTGTAATATTTACTTAACATTTATTATCTCAGTACAAACAGCATCATACCACCTCACTCGAAATATATCTTTTACAAGTCACTCAAAATATAAATTACATTGGCGACTTTGTTAATTGGATATATAAATTACATTATTCTGAGTCAAAGCAATTTGTTAAAAAAAAACAGAGATGAAATATACATTTAAATGCAGTGGAATTTTACGGGTAAAAAAAAAACCCTTCAACTGTGTATATACACAAGGAGGATAATGTGTCTCTCAGTATATTTGCAGCGAGACTTTAACTTATATCTCAGTATTTAGTATTAAATTGTCCCTGGTGTTAGTTTACCTGGTAATTACAGCCTTAATGGCGTAAATCCGGAGGTTACGTGTTCACATTCACACCTTGTCCAGGGTTCAGCGTCCGTGAATTATAGTCATGAAATTAACAACAACAACAATAATAATAAAGATAATATAATAATAATAATAATAATAATAATAATAATAATAATAATAATAATAATAATAATAATAATAATAATAATAATAATAATTTATGATGTAAATGGTTAAAAAAATTGGCAAGTTGAAGAGTGAGATTTTAGCGCAATATTTGGGAATCATTTGGCGAAACATTTCCGTAACAAAGATTCCCATATGTTGCCCAAATGTCTCATCCT
The DNA here is from genome assembly GCF_038502225.1 of Cherax quadricarinatus. Classification (NCBI taxonomy): domain Eukaryota; kingdom Metazoa; phylum Arthropoda; class Malacostraca; order Decapoda; family Parastacidae; genus Cherax; species Cherax quadricarinatus. The sequence continues at coordinate 13,073,577 of NC_091313.1, forward strand.
TTAACTTGACGGTTTTCAAACTGTTTACATCATATCATTCTGACACAGCAACATCTTGGGATCTTGATGCAGTGAATTCTTCAAAACTTGTTTAAGCTATAGTCACGACCACCTACTTCCACTAGTGAGTTTCTCCACTGGTGACGCTGTCTACTACTGCTCCACCTCGTCTGTTTCCAGTATATAAGCCACATCTCCGCGAATATGCAGGACTTTTATCAAGACTAATGGACTGAACATGTCGACACCAGGCTGAGGGACTGATTACCTCAAACCCTTCCTCATCTTTTACAATTCCTTGTATTGGATTGAAGAAGCCACTGGTTGGCGATACATTTCCAGAATAAAGATTCCCAAATGTTCCACAAGTGTCTCATTTATCAACTTGTCGGTTCTCTTAACTACTTAGTCAAATTTAAATTGCTGCATAAAAACAGGAGAAAAGATGAAGGCCATATACAGGATCTGTTTGGGTAGGATTTATGATTTTTTAGATTTTGCCACCGAAGTGGCTAGTTTATCGTGCACCCCATATCCATCCTGTGGACGGGAGCGCAAGAGCATATGGATACATAAAAGGCCCAGGAACTAGGCCCCAGTAGGGTTAACGAGAGTACATTTGGATTTATATCTTCAGTTCACTTATCTATTACATGAAAATTTGGAAATTTGCTTAGTATATCTGGGATCTTATTTTCATTAATAAGTTATCTTGACATGTCCCATAGGTTATTATACTATCTCTATATTCCTCAATAAGTGGACAATTAAGCACATAGTGTTCAAGACAGTAACCATAGGCATGACCACATAATTTTCATTTGTTCTGATTATTATCTGTGTGTCTCAGAAACTGCCAAAAGTACTTGTAACGAAACCTAAGCCTGGCCACTACAACATCAGTCAGTCTGTTCACATTGCAAGTTGTTCCATACACATACTTACGTACGTTCTTGTTATCATAATGGGTTACAGATCTGCTTAGGCTTCTAATTGCATTCCTGTAACATTCATTTTCATTATTTACTTTTCTGCTAATATTATTCCTAATGCTAGACACAGACATACCAAAGTTATATTCTACATTCTCCTCCAGGGTGCTCTTCTCGGGTAACATATCAACTTTATAATGAAGGAGTATCCAGTGTGTGATGGGATCCATAGCAATTGTACATTAATTCTTTTTTTCCCTGATTTTTGAGTATCTGTACCTGGCTTCTCCAATGAGCATGGTGTTAGAGTCATTATGTGAGTCAAGAGCCTTCAGTGATGACATAATCAGTAATGATGATAGAGTCAAGCTCAGTGTTACAAGTTCGCTTTAGCGCCATTAAGATTGCAAACAATTCAGTTTGCAGTGAAGACGCCCGGTTGTTAATTCTTATGCCTAACTCAACAAATTTATTATCGTTCTTAACTAGGGAGGTGGCAACAAGAGCAGATGCAGCCCTGCCAGAAGACTCCTGTTTAGATCCATCAGTGTATATAACTTGTGATAACTTATTACTACTAGCTAGGCGAGAAATTTCGTCTTGAGCAGCTGCTTTAACAAGTGATTTAATTAAGGAAAGGATTAGTAACAATGAGCTTCTTGGGAGGGGCTTGCAGGTGTGTGATATTAAATGATCCCAGCTTCCATTAAGGGATGAAATACTCTTGTTGTCTACAGTGATACAATTCATGCAGATTATAAAACTTAATATTATTTCATGTTTTCATAATCCAATTAGATCTGTGTATATTTGCTTCATGACATTTACTAAGATGTCTGGTTCATTTCTTAACATTCTAATACCGAGTACAGAGTTGTTTTAGCCCGCCTCATGGAGAGCGAAAATTCACCTACTCTAAACCACTGAACCATACAACCCTACAAACAACATGAGCCTAGCGAACTAGGCTTGCTTCAAGTTGTGAGGACAAACGATGGTGTGGGTGCCTCATAACTTATTTCATTCTACTCCCCGTTTGGTGTACTAGCCTCCACAAGTAGTGCACATATTATTGTAACCACAAACATATTGTATTTAATCAATATCAACACTGCGGCTAGCCGGAGGATGGATTGAACCCGTGTTGTTTTTTTTATTGATTAAATACAACTTGCTCGTGGTTACAATAATATATATACTGCTGTAAGCCTTCTCCCTGAAAGCTGGCTGCCTTGGATCAACGTGTAGCGCAAGCTGCACGCCAAGGTATTGTCCAGTGTGGTGAGTTTGGTATAGCACTGCGTACCTTGTTCCAAGGTTCGTAGGTTCGAGTTTCCTTCAGCCTGAGATCAGTGTTTGTGTATATTTCTCCTGCTCTTGCGAATTCCTTGCATATATATATATATATATATATATATATATATATATATATATATATATATATATATATTCAGAGTGCAGACACTGTACTTCCCATCTCCTGGACTCAAGCCCGGTTTGCCAGTTTCCCTGAATCCCATTATAGATGTTACCTTGCTCACACTCCAACAGCACGTCAAGTCCTTTAAAAGCCATTTGTCTCCATTTGCTCCTCTCTTACATGCTCACGCATGCTTGCTGGAAGTCCAAGCTCGTCACACCCAAAATCTCCTTTACCCTCTCCCTCCAACCTTTCCTTGGTCGGCTGCGGATAACCTGGGCTGCGGATAACCTGGGCTGCAGATAACCTGGGCTGCGGATAACCTGGGCTGCGGATAACCTGGGCTGCGGATAACCCGGGCTGCGGATAACCTGGGCTGCGGATAACCCGGGCTGCGGATAACCCGGGCTGCGGATAACCTGGGCTGCGGATAACCTGGGCTGCAGATAACCTGGGCTGCGGATAACCTGGGCTGCGGATAACCTGGTCTGCGGATAACCTGGGCTGCGGATAACCTGGGCTGCGGATAACCTGGGCTGCGGATAACCTGGGCTGAGGATAACCTGGGCTGCGGATAACCTGGGCTGCGGATAACCTGGGCTGCGGATAATCTGGGCTGCGGATAACCTGGGCTGCGGATAACCTGGGCTGAGGATAACCTGGGCTGCGGATAACCTGGGCTGCGGATAACCTGGGCTGCGGATAACCTGGGCTGAGGATAACCTGGGCTGCGGATAACCTGGGCTGCGGATAACCTGGGCTGCGGATAACCTGGGCTGCGGATAACCTGGGCTGCGGATAACCTGGGCTGCGGATAACCTGGGCTGCGGATAACCTGGGATGCGGATAACCTGGGCTGCGGATAACCTGCGCTGTGGATAACCTGGGCTGCGGATAACCTGCGCTGCGGATAACCTGGGCTGTGGATAACCTGGGCTGCGGATAACCCGGGCTGCGGATAACCTGGGCTGCGGATAACCCGGGCTGCAGATAACCTGGGCTGCGGATAACCTGGGCTGCGGATAACCTGGGCTGCGGATAACCTGGGCTGCGGATAACCTGGGCTGCGGATAACCTGGGCTGCGGATAACCTGGGCTGCGGATAACCTGGGCTGCGGATAACCTGGGCTGCGGATAACCTGGGCTGCGGATAACCTGGGCTGAGGATAACCTGGGCTGCGGATAACCTGGGCTGCGGATAACCTGGGCTGCGGATAACCTGGGCTTAGGATAACCTGGGCTGCGGATAACCTGGGCTGAGGATAACCTGGGCTGCGGATAACCTGGGCTGCGGATAACCTGGGCTGCGGATAACCTGGGCTGCGGATAACCTGGGCTGCGGATAACCTGGGCTGCGGATAACCTGGGCTGCGGATAACCTGGGCTGCGGATAACCTGGGCTGCGGATAACCTGGGCTGCGGATAACCTGGGCTGCGGATAACCTGGGCTGCGGATAACCTGGGCTGCGGATAACCTGGGCTGCGGATAACCTGGGCTGCGGATAACCTGGGCTGAGGATAACCTGGGCTGCGGATAACCTGGGCTGCGGATAACCTGGGCTGCGGATAACCTGGGCTGAGAATAACCTGGGCTGCGGATAACCTGGGCTGAGGATAACCTGGGCTGCGGATAACCTGGGCTGCGGATAACCTGGGCTGCGGATAACCTGGGCTGCGGATAACCTGGGCTGCGGATAACCTGGGCTGCGGATAACCTGGGCTGCGGATAACCTGCGCTGCGGATAACCTGGGCTGCGGATAACCTGGGCTGCGGATAACCTGGGCTGCGGATAACCTGGGCTGAGGATAACCTGGGCTGCGGATAACCTGCGCTGCGGATAACCTGGGCTGCGGATAACCCGGGCTGCGGATAACCTGGGCTGCGGATAACCTGGGCTGTGGATAACCTGGGCTGCGGATAACCTGGGCTGCGGATAACCTGGGCTGCGGATAACCTGGGCTGTGGATAACCTGGGCTGCGGATAACCTGGGCTGCGGATAACCTGGGCTGCGGATAACCTGCGCTGCAGATAACCTGGGCTGTGGATAACCTGCGCTGCGGATAACCTGGGCTGCGGATAACCTAAGTTAAGACAAAACATCAGTCACAGTCATTAATATTTACTAGTTCACTTAAGATAATTAATTCTTAATATAAAGTTGACACCGTCAACTGTCAGAGAGCGAGACATCGTTCTTAATGAGAGCGAGACATCGTTCTTAATGAGAGTGAGACATCGTTCTTAATGAGAGCGAGACATCGTTCTTAATGAGAGCGAGACATCGTTCTTAATGAGAGCGAGAAATCGTTCTTAATGAGAGCGAGACATCGTTCTTAATCAGAGTGAGACATCGTTCTTAATGAGAGTGAGACATCGTTCTTAATGAGAGCGAGACATCATTCTTAATGAGAGCGAGACATCGTTCTTAATGAGAGCGAGACATCATTCTTAATGAGAGCGAGACATCATTCTTAATGAGAGCGAGACATCGTTGTTAATGAGAGCGAGACATCATCCTTAATGAGAGCGAGACATCATTCTTAATGAGAGCGAGGCATCGTTCTTAATGGGAGCGAGACATCGTTCTTAATGAGAGCGAGACATCGTTCTTAATGAGAGCGAGGCATCGTTCTTAATGGGAGCGAGGCATCGTTCTTAATGAGAGCGAGACATCGTTCTTAATGAGAGCGAGACATCGTTCTTAATGACAGCGAGACATCGTTCCTAATAAGAGTGAGACATCGTTCTTAATGAGAGTGAGACATCGTTCTTAATGAGAGCGAGACCTCGTTCTTAATGAGAGCGAGACATCGTTCTTAATGAGAGCGAGACATCGTTCTTAATGAGAGCGAGACATGGTTCTTAATGAGAGTGAGACATCGTTCTTAATGAGAGTGAGACATCGTTCTTAATGAGAGCGAGACATCGTTCTCAATGAGAGCGAGACATCATTCTTAATGAGAGCGAGACATCATTCTTAATGAGAGTGAGACATCGTTCTTAATGAGAGCGAGACATCGTTCTTAATAAGAGCGAGACATCGTTCTTAATGAGAGCGAGACATCGTTCTTAATGAGAGCGAGACATCGTTCTTAATGAGAGTGAGACATCGTTCTTAATGAGAGTGAGACATCGTTCTTAATGAGAGCGAGACATCGTTCTTAATGAGAGCGAGACATCGTTCTTAATGAGAGCGAGACATCATTCTTAATGAGAGCGAGACATCATTCTTAATGAGAGTGAGACATCGTTCTTAATGAGAGCGAGACATCGTTCTTTATGAGAGCGAGACATCGTTCTTAATGAGAGCGAGACATCGTTCTTAATGAGAGCGAGACATCGTTCTTAATGAGAGCGAGACATCGTTCTTAATGAGAGCGAGACATCATTCTTAATGAGAGCGAGACATCGTTCTTAATGAGAGAGAGACATCGTTCTTAATGAGAGCGAGACATCGTTCTTAATGAGAGCGAGACATCATTCTTAATGAGAGCGAGACATCGTTCTTAATGAGAGTGAGACATCGTTCTTAATGAGAGCGAGACATCGTTCTTAATGAGAGCGAGACATCATTCTTAATGAGAGCGAGACATTATTCTTAATGAGAGCGAGACATCGTTCTTAATGAGAGCGAGACATCATTCTTAATGAGAGCGAGACATCATTCTTAATGAGAGCGAGGCATCGTTCTTAATGGGAGCGAGACATCGTTCTTAATGAGAGCGAGACATCGTTCTTAATGAGAGCGAGGCATCGTTCTTAATGGGAGCGAGGCATCGTTCTTAATGAGAGCGAGACATCGTTCTTAATGAGAGCGAGACATCGTTCTTAATGACAGCGAGACATCGTTCCTAATAAGAGTGAGACATCGTTCTTAATGAGAGTGAGACATCGTTCTTAATGAGAGCGAGACCTCGTTCTTAATGAGAGCGAGATATCGTTCTTAATGAGAGCGAGACATCGTTCTTAATGAGAGCGAGACATGGTTCTTAATGAGAGTGAGACATCGTTCTTAATGAGAGTGAGACATCGTTCTTAATGAGAGCGAGACATCGTTCTTAATGAGAGCGAGACATCATTCTTAATGAGAGCGAGACATCATTCTTAATGAGAGTGAGACATCGTTCTTAATGAGAGCGAGACATCGTTCTTAATAAGAGCGAGACATCGTTCTTAATGAGAGCGAGACATCGTTCTTAATGAGAGCGAGACATCGTTCTTAATGAGAGTGAGACATCGTTCTTAATGAGAGTGAGACATCGTTCTTAATGAGAGCGAGACATCGTTCTTAATGAGAGTGAGACATCGTTCTTAATGAGAGCGAGACATCGTTCTTAATGAGAGCGAGACATCGTTCTTAATGAGAGCGAGACATCGTTCTTAATGAGAGCGAGACATCGTTCTTAATGAGAGCGAGACATCGTTCTTAATGAGAGCGAGACATCGTTCTTAATGAGAGTGAGACATCATTCTTAATGAGAGCGAGACATCGTTCTTAATGAGAGCGAGACATCGTTCTTAATGAGAGCGAGACATCATTCTTAATGAGAGCGAGACATCGTTCTTAATGAGAGCGAGACATCGTTCTTAATGAGAGCGAGACATCATTCTTAATGAGAGCGAGACATCATTCTTAATGAGAGTGAGACATCATTCTTAATGAGAGCGAGACATCATTCTTAATGAGAGCGAGACATCATTCTTAATGAGAGCGAGACATCGTTCTTAATGAGAGCGAGACATCATTCTTAAAGAGAGCGAGGCATCGTTCTTAATGAGAGCGAGGCATCGTTCTTAATGAGAGCAAGACATTCTTAATGAGAGCAAGACATCATTCTTAATGAGAGTGAGAAATCATTCTTAATGAGAGTGAGAAATCATTCTTAATGAGAGTGAGAAATCATTCTTAATGATAGCGAGACATCATTATTAATGAGAGTGAGAAATCATTCTTAATGAGAGTGAGAAATCATTCTTAATTAATGAGAGCGAGACATCGTTCTTAATGAGAGCGAGACATCATTCTTAATGAGAGCGAGACATCAGTCTTAATGAGAGCGAGGCATCGTTCTTAATGAGAGCGAGACATCATTCTTAATGTGAGCGAGACATCATTCTTAATGAGAGCGAGGCATCGTTCTTAATGGGAGCGAGACATCGTTCTTAATGAGAGTGAGACATCATTTTTAATTAGAACGAGACATTATTCTTAATGAGAGCGAGACATCATTCTTAATGAGAGTGAGACATCATTTTTAATTAGAACGAGACATTATTCTTAATGAGAGCGAGACATCATTCTTAATGAGAGTGAGACATCATTCTTAATGAGAGCGAGACATCATTCTTAATGAGAGTGAGACATCATTCTTAATGAGAGTGAGACATCATTCTTAATGAGAGCGAGACATCGTTCTTAATGAGAGCGAGACATCATTCTTAATGAGAGCAAGACATTCTTAACGAGAGAGAGACATAATTCTTAATGAGAGCGAGACATCATTCTTAATGAGAGCAAGACATTCTTAATGAGAAAGACATAATTCTTAATGAGAGCGAGACATCATTCTTAATGAGAGCGAGACATCATTCTTAATGAGAGAGAGACATCATTCTAAATGAGAGCGAGACATCATTCTTAATGACAGCGAGACATCATTCTTAATGAGAGCGAGACATCATTCTTAATGAGAGCGAGACCTCATTCTTAATGAGAGCAAGACATCGTTCTTAATGAGAGCGAGACATCATTCTTAATGAGAGAGAGACATCATTCTTAATGAGAGCGAGACATCATTCTTAATGAGAGCGAGACATCATTCTTAATGAGAGTGAGACATCATTCTTAATGAGAGTGAGAAATCATTCTTAATGAGAGCGAGACATCATTCTTAATGAGAATGAGAAATCATCTTAATGAAAGTGAGAAATCATTCTTAATGAGAGCGAGACATCGTTCTTAATGAGAGCGAGACGTCGTTCTTAATGAGAGCGAGACATCATTCTTAATGAGAGCGAGACATCATTCTTAATGAGAGCGAGGCATCGTTCTTAATGAGAGCGAGACATCATTCTTAATGAGAGCGAGACATCATTCTTAATGAGAGCGAGGCATCGTTCTTAATGGGAGCGAGGCATCGTTCTTAATAAGAGCGAGACATCATTCTTAATGAGAACGAGACATTTTTCTTAATGAGAGCGAGACATCATTCTTAATGAGAGTGAGACATCATTCTTAATGAGAGCGAGACATCATTCTTAATGAGAGTGAGACATCATTCTTAATGAGAGTGAGACATCATTCTTAATGAGAGCGAGACATCGTTCTTAATGAGAGCGAGACATCATTCTTAATGAGAGCAAGACATTCTTAATGAGAAAGAGACATAATTCTTAATGAGAGCGAGACATCATTCTTAATGAGAGCAAGACATTCTTAATGAGAGAGACATAATTCTTAATGAGAGCGAGACATCATTCTTAATGAGAGCGAGACATCATTCTTAATGAGAGTGAGACATCATTCTAAATGAGAGCGAGACATCATTCTTAATGAGAGCGTGACATCATTCTTAATAAGAGCGAGATATCATTCTTAATGAGAGACATCATTCTTAATGAGAGCGAGACATCATTCTTAATGAGAGCGAGACATCATTCTTAATGAGAGAGAGACATCATTCTTAATGAGAGTGAGACATCATTTTTAATGAGAGCGAGACATCATTCTTAATAAGAGCGAGACATCATTCTTAGTGAGAGAGAAACATCATTCTTAATGAGAGTGAGACATCATTCTTAATGAGAGCGAGACATCATTCTAAATGAGAGAGAAACATCATTCTTAATGAGAGTGAGACATCATTCTTAATGAGAGCGAGACATCATTCTTAATGAGAGAGAAACATCATTCTTAATGAGAGTGAGACATCATTCTTAATGAGAGCGAGACATTGCCAATATCCCGAGGCAGTCTAATACCTTCCCAGGATCAGAAGCTTCCTGAGATGTGCTAGAAAATGGGTTCACTCCGAGCTTCTGGCTGCTCTCCCTCATGATTGCTTCCTACTGATACCTTCATAATATATTTTTTTTTTTTTTAACCATTGACATAGGCAAAGAAATATCCTACCTCAGCTCATTTCAAACACCAGCACTGTCTAAGGTGTACTGTTCCCACCCAGGATGACACTAACAACAGTTAACCTCACATTTGATACCGTGTTAAACATCCGGAGACACGGGCATGTGCCGCTGATGATAATGAGGATGTGGACAACTCTGTAAGACAATATGTGGCACAATGGGTTTATATTTTTAAACTCTCTAACTTCCCCGATTGCAAAAGGACTAATATTGACTGGTGGCTTCTCCGACGACAGAAACATTACCATTTTCTTTACTGGTAAATAGATGAGACTTTCGCACCAACAGTTGGAAGTCCACCACTAAGTTATCGTTGTCTTGTTTGCAGACTACGTAATCCTTAAGTGCTGACATCAGAACCAACTGTCAATGACAGAAAAGGGTAATAAAGAAAACAAAAGAGGAACTGGGAAAAGAAGAAAAATGAAAAAAAAAATGGAGAACAGCAGTCAACACGGGTAAATTCCATGTCAACGTCATGACCTGTTTTCCCATGTAGAAATGAGGAAACAGGAGGAACCACGATCAGAAGGACACCAGTAGCGATCAAAGGGTTAAACACGACTGTCAGTTATGAATTAGAGAGGCCCCTAAATTTTTCTAAATACATATATAGCGTGACTGACAAAGCTAGAAATAACCTGGCCAAACCCTATCAGTTAATATCAACTGCTACCCTCATCAGACCTCACCTCACAAGATGCTCATCCGTATCAATTATTCGTCTTCGCATCAAGGATAAGCTCACTAACACTTCTGATAGTAGTTCAAAACAAAGATCTCAGATTTGTTGAGAACGCGAACCTCAGAGATGGAATAATGAAGCAGGATTGCACACAGACTTCATTACCTAACCAGTAAATAGAAGACTACACCAACTAATGATGAAGCAAATTTTCAAAATAAAAGAACTATGCATTTGAAATAAAGAACAACCTTTCACGGTGTAAAACACCACCAATTATGAAATACAGAAACTTACATAAACAACCGCAGGCTATTCCTTTTACAAAAAGATATAAATGTATATGAGTATATATATATATATATATATATATATATATATATATATATATATATATATATATATATATATATATATATATATAATATATATATATATATATATATATATATATATATATATATATATATATATATATATATATATATATATATATATATATATATATATATATATATATATATATATATATATATGTATATATATGCAAAACAACCACTCTGAAAGAATAGAGAAATTCCAAGCGCTTTCGTGACTACTCACATTATCAAGGAACTTTGAAAGTAAAGCATCCAAGGAAGCTATATAAGGGGTCTGGCCGGCACCTCACTATCAGATCCCACAACGGTTTAAACACCTGACGCGCGCCGACCCAACTTGGATAGGTCCTTGGCACAACTCACCCCACAAACTATTCTACCCAAGAAATAAGAAATTTTAAAGATTATTTGTCCAGTGTATTATTCAATTCTTCCCAAATTCTATTAATTATAAATGGATCTAATTTATATAAACCAAAGGAAATATTCATATTATTGTCAAAACTGCTTTTTATGAAACAAGATTCAATTATATTCCTGTCGACCATGGACTTGCTTGATACTACTTTCTCAACTTTTTGAAAATCAATTGGATGGTTAAAATCTCTTACATGAATAAATAGAGCATTGGAATCTTGTCCAGTTCTAATGCTATATTTATGTTGTTTTAATCTTAGTTCGAGATTTTTACCAGTTTGACCGTAATAAACTTTATCGCAAATTTTACAAGGAATCTTATAGACACATCCATCAGCATTTTGGGGGGAATTCTTTATCAAAAGTTTTTTTTACTGTATCAAGATTTTTGAATACAACTTTAATATTAAAAGTCTTAAGAAGAGAAGGCATATCAACCAAGTTTTCATGGTAAGGGAGAACCAACATATTTTTAGTTGAATAAGGCTGGTTGTCCCTTTTTGGATTGTAAAAAGTATTTCTAGCAACTTTAAAAGATTTATCAATTACTTTTCTTGGGTATTTTAAATCATTACCTATTTCATAAATTTTGGATATTTCCTCATCTATGAACTCAGGACTACAAATTCGTAAAGCTCTCAGAAACATTGATGAGAAAACAGACAGTTTGACTCTATCTTGATGCGAGGAATAATAGTGGACATAGGAACAGTTATTAGTAGGTTTTCTGTAAATTTTAAATTTGAATTCATTATTACCCTTAATAATTAAAACATCTAGAAAAGGCAATGAGTTATTTTCTTCAAACTCAACAGTAAAGTTTATTGAATGGGCTAAGCTATTTAATTTTCCAAGGAAATGGTGTATATCTACATTTTTGGGCATAAGACACAAAATATCATCAACATATCTGAACCATTTAGCTCTATTAGGGAGGATTGTGTTAAGTAACCTTGTTTCAAAAAATTCCATGTATAGGTTACTAAGAACAGGTGAAAGAGGATTTCCATTGCCATGACATGAGAGATCGTCCTTTTGATGATTTTATGAGAATTATTCTTCAGAAACATATTGAAATAACTAAAATACAGGAGAAGGAAGCATTCAAAATATTGAGAAACAAAAAATACTCTTTTAATCAGGCCATTCCATCAGAATGGAAACACAGTATGTTGGATCATTGCTATAATAAACTCAGAAGAATTTGTAATGAACTCAAGAGCAAACTACAAAGAAAATTAGACATTTTAATTGAAAATAGTGATTGGACAAAGCATGCTAATAACAATTTTGTAATTAACTTATCAGATGAAATTTTAGACAAACATACAACTGCTGCTCTAGGTTTTGGCTTAAGTTTTGCAACTTCAAAAAAACTTAATAATGTTGAAATTGCAAAAGCCTTTTGTAACTTTGAAAAATTTTCTGATTTATCCTCTGATGAAATTAATATTAGTAAAGGAATGGTATATAGCTCTATGTTAAAACCAAACATTCCCAATTGCCCTCAAAGATTCTTTAAGTCTTATGATACACTTAATAACAATAAAAATTTGCGCCTTACTAAAGCAGACAAAATAAATGCAATAGTAATTATGAAAGAAAATGATTACCAAGAAAAAATGAATAATCTCTTAGATGATACTGAAACCTATTCTAAACTTAGGAAAAATCCCCTAGAAACCGTTAACAGCAATTTCAATAAAACAATAAAACTTCTACTGAAAGGCAAAGATGAATTAGTCAAACAATTTACTTCCACTAATCCATCTTTGCCTTAAATGTATGGACTAATAAAAACACACAAACCAGGGAATCCAGTCAGACCAATTATTAGCTCCATAGGGTCAGTTTCATATAAATTATCCAAATGGCTTGTTGATATTTTGAGCCCTATTGTTGGCAAAATTTCTAACTTTAATGTTAAAAACAACATAGACTTGGTTGATAAATTAAGCTCCTTGACTGACTTAAATGATTTTAACATGGTTAGTTTTGATGTTACTTCTTTGCTTACGAAAGTTCCTGTTGATGATTTATTAAGTTTCTTATCTGAAGAACTCGTTAACTATGATTTACCATTGCCAGTTCCTACTATCATTAAACTTATTAAACTTTGCATTGTTGATGCAAAATTTGTATTTAATGATAAATTTTACACTCATAAGTTTGGTATGGCAATGGGAAATCCTCTTTCACCTGTTCTTAGTAACCTATACATGGAATTTTTTGAAACACGGTTACTTAACACAATCCTCCCTAATAGAGCTAAATGGTTCAGATATGTTGATGATATTTTGTGTCTTATGCCCAAAAATGTAGATATACACCATTTCCTTGGAAAATTAAATAGCTTAGCCCATTCAATAAACTTTACTGTTGAGTTTGAAGAAAATAACTCATTGCCTTTTCTAGATGTTTTAATTATTAAGGGTAATAATGAATTCAAATTTAAAATTTATAGAAAACCTACTAATAACTGTTCCTATGTCCACTATTATTCCTCGCATCAAGATAGAGTCAAACTGTCTGTTTTCTCATCAATGTTTCTGAGAGCTTTACGAATTTGTAGTCCTGAGTTCATAGATGAGGAAATATCCAAAATTTATGAATAGGTAATGATTTAAAATACCCAAGAAATGTAATTGATAAATCTTTTAAAGTTGCTAGAAATACTTTTTACAATCCAAAAAGGGACAACCAGCCTTATTCAACTAAAAATATGTTGGTTCTCCCTTACCATGAAAACTTGGTTGATATGCCTTCTCTTCTTAAGACTTTTAATATTAAAGTTGTATTCAAAAATCTTGATACAGTAAAAAAAACTTTTGATAAAGAATTCCCCCCAAAATGCTGATGGATGTGTCTATAAGATTCCTTGTAAAATTTGCGATAAAGTTTATTAGGGTCAAACTGGTAAAAATCTCGAACTAAGATTAAAACAACATAAATATAGCATTAGAACTGGACAAGATTCCAATGCTCTATTTATTCATGTAAGAGATTTTAACCATCCAATTGATTTTCAAAAAGTTGAGAAAGTAGTATCAAGCAAGTCCATGGTCGACAGGAATATAATTGAATCTTGTTTCATAAAAAGCAGTTTTGACAATAATATGAATATTTCCTTTGGTTTATGTAAATTAGATCCATTTATAATTAATAGAATTTGGGAAGAATTGAATAATACACTGGACAAATAATCTTTAAAATTTCTTATTTCTTGGGTAGAATAGTTTGTGGGGTGAGTTGTGCCAAGGACCTATCCAAGTTGGGTCGGCGCGCGTCAGGTGTTTAAACCGTTTTGGGATCTGATAGTGAGGTGCCGGCCAGACCCCTTATATAGCTTCCTTGGATGCTTTACTTTCATAGTTCCTTGATAATGTGAGTAGTCACGAAAGCGCTTGGAATTTCTCTATTCTTTCAGAGTGGTTGTTTTGCATATTCTGAAATCACCTGTTTACTGTGATCTTATTGCATATATATATATATATATATATATATACATATATATATATATATATATATATATATATACATATATACATATATATATATACATATATACATATATATATATATATATATATATATACATATATACATATATATATATATACATATATACATACATATATATATATATATATACATATATTTTTATTTTTTTTATTATCACACCGGCCGATTCCCACCAAGGCAGGGTGGCCCGAAAAAGAAAAACTTTCACCATCATTCACTCCATCACTGTCTTGCCAGAAGGGTGCTTTACACTACAGTTTTTAAACTGCAACATTAACACCCCTCCTTCAGAGTGCAGGCACTGTACTTCCCATCTCCAGGACTCAAGTCCGGCCTGCCGGTTTCCCTGAATCCCTTCATAAATGTTACTTTGCTCACACTCCAACAGCACGTCAAGTATTAAAAACCATTTGTCTCCATTCACTCCTATCAAACACGCTCACGCATGCCTGCTGGAAGTCCAAGCCCCTCGCACACAAAACCTCCTTTACCCCCTCCCTCCAACCCTTCCTAGGCCGACCCCTACCCCGCCTTCCTTCCACTACAGACTGATACACTCTTGAAGTCATTCTGTTTCGCTCCATTCTCTCTACATGTCCGAACCACCTCAACAACCCTTCCTCAGCCCTCTGGACAACAGTTTTGGTAATCCCGCACCTCCTCCTAACTTCCAAACTACGAATTCTCTGCATTATATTCACACCACACATTGCCCTCAGACATGACATCTCCACTGCCTCCAGCCTTCTCCTCGCTGCAACATTCATCACCCACGCTTCACACCCATATAAGAGCGTTGGTAAAACTATACTCTCATACATTCCCCTCTTTGCCTCCAAGGACAAAGTTCTTTGTCTCCACAGACTCCTAAGTGCACCACTCACTCTTTTTCCCTCATCAATTCTATGATTCACCTCATCTTTCATAGACCCATCCGCTGACACGTCCACTCCCAAATATCTGAATACGTTCACCTCCTCCATACTCTCTCCCTCCAATCTGATATTCAATCTTTCATCACCTAATCTTTTTGTTATCCTCATAACCTTACTCTTTCCTGTATTCACCTTTAATTTTCTTCTTTTGCACACCCTACCAAATTCATCCACCAATCTCTGCAACTTCTCTTCAGAATCTCCCAAGAGCACAGTGTCATCGGCAAAGAGCAGCTGTGACAACTCCCACTTTGTGTGTGATTCTTTATCTTTTAACTCCACGCCTCTTGCCAAGACCCTCGCATTTACTTCTCTTACAACCCCATCTATAAATATATTAAACAACCACGGTGACATCACACATCCTTGTCTAAGGCCTACTTTTACTGGGAAAAAATTTCCCTCTTTCCTACATACTCTAACTTGAGCCTCACTATCCTCGTAAAAACTCTTCACTGCTTTCAGTAACCTACCTCCTACACCATACACTTGCAACATCTGCCACATTGCCCCCCTATCCACCCTGTCATACGCCTTTTCCAAATCCATAAATGCCACAAAGACCTCTTTAGCCTTATCTAAATACTGTTCACTTATATGTTTCACTGTAAACACCTGGTCCACACACCCCCTACCTTTCCTAAAGCCTCCTTGTTCATCTGCTATCCTATTCTCCGTCTTACTCTTAATTCTTTCAATTATAACTCTACCATACACTTTACCAGGTACACTCAACAGACTTATCCCCCTATAATTTTTGCACTCTCTTTTATCCCCTTTGCCTTTATACAAAGGAACTATGCATGCTCTCTGCCAATCCCTAGGTACCTTACCCTCTTCCATACATTTATTAAATAATTGCACCAACCACTCCAAAACTATATCCCCACCTGCTTTTAACATTTCTATCTTTATCCCATCAATCCCGGCTGCCTTACCCCCTTTCATTTTACCTACTGCCTCACGAACTTCCCCCACACTCACAACTGGCTCTTCCTCACTCCTACAAGATGTTATTCCTCCTTGCCCTATACACGAAATCACAGCTTCCCTATCTTCATCAACATTTAACAATTCCTCAAAATATTCCTTCCATCTTCCCAATACCTCTACCTCTCCATTTAATAACTCTCCTCTCCTATTTTTAACTGACAAATCCATTTGTTCTCTAGGCTTTCTTAACTTGTTAATCTCACTCGAAAACTTTTTCTTATTTTCAACAAAATTTGTTGATAACATCTCACCCACTCTCTCATTTGCTCTCTTTTTACATTGCTTCACCACTCTCTTAACTTCTCTCTTTTTCTCCATATACTCTTCCCTCCTTGCATCACTTCTACTTTGTAAAAACTTCTCATATGCTAACTTTTTCTCCCTTACTACTCTCTTTACATCATCATTCCACCAATCGCTCCTCTTCCCTCCTGCACCCACTTTCCTGTAACCACAAACTTCTGCTGAACACACTAACACTACATTTTTAAACCTACCCCATACCTCTTCGACCCCATTGCCTATGCTCTCATTAGCCCATCTATCCTCCAATAGCTGTTTATATCTTACCCTAACTGCCTCCTCTTTTAGTTTATAAACCTTCACCTCTCTCTTCCCTGATGCTTCTATTCTCCTTGTATCCCATCTACCTTTTACTCTCAGTGTAGCTACAACTAGAAAGTGATCTGATATATCTGTGGCCCCTCTATAAACATGTACATCCTGAAGTCTACTCAACAGTCTTTTATCTACCAATACATAATCCAACAAACTACTGTCATTTCGCCCTACACCATATCGTGTATACTTATTTATCCTCTTTTTCTTAAAATATGTATTACCTATAACTAAACCCCTTTCTATACAAAGTTCAATCAAAGGGCTCCCATTATCATTTACACCTGGCACCCCAAAACTTACCTACCACACCCTCTCTAAAAGTTTCTCCTACTTTAGCATTCAAGTCCCCTACCACAATTACTCTCTCACTTGGTTCAAAGGCTCCTATACATTCACTTAACATCTCCCAAAATCTCTCTCTCTCCTCTGCATTCCTCTCTTCTCCAGGTGCATACACGCTTATTATGACCCACTTCTCGCATCCAACCTTTACTTTAATCCACATAATTCTTGAATTTACACATTCATATTCTCTTTTCTCCTTCCATAACTGATCATTTAACATTACTGCTACCCCTTCCTTTGCTCTAACTCTCTCAGATACTCCAGATTTAATCCCATTTATTTCCCCCCACTGAAACTCTCCTACCCCCTTCAGCTTTGTTTCGCTTAGGGCCAGGACATCCAACTTCTTTTCATTCATAACATCAGCAATCATCTGTTTCTTGTCATCCGCACTACATCCACGCACATTTAAGCAACCCAGTTTTATAAAGTTTTTCTTCTTCTCTTTTTTAGTAATTGTATACAGGAGAAGGGGTTACTAGCCCATTGCTCCCGGCATTTTAGTCGCCTCATACGACACGCATGGCTTACGGAGGAAAGATTCTTTTCCACTTCCCCATGGACAATAGAAGAAATAAAAAAGAACAAGAGCTATTTAGAAAAAGGAGAAAAACCTAGATGTATGTATATATATATATGCATGTGCGTGTCTGTGAAGTGTGACCAAAGTGTAAGTAGGAGTAGCAAGATATCCCTGTTATCTTAGCGTGTTTATGAGACAGAAAAAGAAACCACACACACGAAAAAAGGGGTCCACCTCTGGTATAAATTGTGGGACCCATAGCCTCGGAGAAGTGGATAAAAAGGCTTCAAGGAAGAATATTTGGATTTTTACCTGAATCCATTTGAATATTCCACTTCCCCTACCACCCCATCTTTTCATTCTTTTTTACCAATAGGTATATTTTATTAAATAATATAATATGGTACAAAAGGTTTAAGAGATACATTGTTGATATAAAGATGGCATATACAGTAAATGAGATGTGAGAGATACATGTCTAGTACATATTGCTACATGTTTGTCACTGATTATAATGCATAAAGCTCATCCAACTCTTCAGAACTGGGGCGCGTGCCCAAAATACAGCAGGCATTACCTCTCTGAACAGCAGCGCTGAGTTGCTGGAACAGAAAACCAGCTGCCCTGGGATCCCTAGTTACCCTGATGAGTCTTTTGCCTAGCTCCTTAAGGAATTTAGATGCACTCTTTTTCCATGAGCCAAGGGTCTCTGAGCCCATGGGAACAAACATATAATGATAGGCAAGTTCTCCATATTTTCTAGACTTTTGGGACTCTCTGAAGCTGGCGACTGCCCCTCCTTCCTCCCTCGTGTATTGGAGATAGGTATCAGCCAAGGTAGATGCACATGTGTAGTCCCACACCACCTGCTTACCGTCTGTCCAAGCTTGAAGTGTGATACCATTTGGACGATTCTGGATGCCATCAGATTTGCATAGTTGGGGTGGCTCCCGTATTGCTGGGCATCCGGCTGTTGTGAGGCTCTTCTTGATAATATTATTAACCTCTTCAATTCTTGTAATCTTTCCCTCGGATTTACAGCACACAAGACCATGGTACCCGAATCGGTCTGCTGCTTCACTGCCACAAATACACCTGTGTTCGGCGAGAATAGGGCCGGCAAGTAGAAGGGCAACACCAATGCGGATTTGTCTGTGGGTCGAGGCGTGTACCAAGGCTGGAGTTGGGAACAGCCAACAGAAAGTCCCTTGCATGAGGAGCTCTCGCTGCCAGGAGGCGGGCTCTATCCTTCCCTGACAGTCTGAAGCGTTGTTGAGGCTATTTCTCCACTATCGGGCCATCCCAGTGCAACTGTTTTTAGTTGTTGGGGGGAGCACGTCTGGTTTCAGAGCCGGTTAGATTATCCCAGATCATGGCTCCGTCAATGAACTTTTTGTAGAAGAAATAGCCTGAGGTTCTTTATGGAAGTTTCTGTATTTCATAGTAGGTGGTGTTTCACAACCTAAAAGAATCTTCTTATTTCAAATATCTAAGTTCATAGATGATGTGGCACTGAGAGAGAGCAAGAAGAGATCTATTGCTAATTTAAACAATGAACTAACATAAACAGTGAACCAACACAAATATAAATAACCTTAACAATAAACGGTACAAAATTCGTTACTAATGTTTCAGTTTGGTTTATATTCAGTGATATATTAATTACATAAGTTGGTTCATTGTTTATGTTGGTTAATTGTTAATGTTGGTTCATTGTTTATGTTGGTTTATTGTTTATGTTGGTTCATTGTTCATGTTGGTTCATTCTTTATGTTGATTCATTGTTTATGTTGGTTTATTGTTTATGTTGGTTCATTGTTCATGTTGGTTCATTCTTTATGTTGGTTCATTGTTTATGTTGGTTTATTGTTTATGTTGGTTCATTGTTCATGTTGGTTCATTCTTTATGTTGATTCATTGTTTATGTTGGTTCATTTGTAGATGTTGGTTCATTATTTATGTTGGTTCGTAGTATGTTAGCGTATTGTTCATATAAATTTATAGTTGACGATACTTCACTTTTTTCAAGGAAATTGATAGTTGATGGAAGACGCTAGAGAGCCTAGTCACAAGTGCTCTTAGATATAACAACATAAGAAAGGAGGAACACTGCTGCAAGCCTACTGGCCCATACTAGGCAGGTCTTTCTCATACCCAAACACGCTAATAAAATTATGTAAAAGACCCACAGTAAGTCTGGGTACCACGGGTATACATTAAGTGAACACTGTCAGTGTGCTGCTATCAGTAGATATCAGGAAAAATTCTGGAACGAATTAGGAAGCTCGATCACTACCTCCGCTAAGTGACGGATCAACCAGGCTATGATAGCTATGTGGGTGAGCTGCCAACATCACCTGGTTCATTGAGCAGGCAGTGAACAGGAAACCTGGGCCACCAGGGTAGAAAAACTCTTGAAACAAGTCAAAGGTACGCCTGATGAGGTGCCAGAGTACCAACACTCACTGAGGAGGTATAGTGCCAACACTCACTGAGATGGTACAGTGCCAACACTAACTGAAGTGGAATAGTGCCAACACTCACCGAGGTGGCAGAATGTCAACACTCACTAAGACAGAATAGTGCCAACACTGAATGAGGTGGTATAGTGCCAACACTCACTGACGTGATATAGTGCCAACACTCGCTGAGGTGGCAGAGTGCCAGCACCCGATGAGGTGGCAGAGTGTCAACACTCAATCAGGTGGAATAGTGCCAACACTCACTGAGATGGAATAGTGCCAACATTCGCTGAGGTGGCAGAGTGCCAACACTCACCGAGGTGGCAGAGTGCTAACACTCACTGAGGTGGCAGAGTGCCAACACTCACCGAGGTGGCAGAGTGCCAACACTAACTGAGGTGCCAGAGTGCCAACACCCGCTAAGATGGTAATTAACTGAGAACTAATTTCCGTCTTTCAACGCATCTGGTTAATTATTTATATATCGGAAAGCGCTAGACCCACGTAGGGAAACTCGCTGCTTTTGGAAGAGGATGTAATCTGGTTTGGTAGGAGGAAGAGAAGGTCAACTCAAATTTCTTGGATCAAGAACCAGACTAGATGAAATGTTCCCAACCACCTTGGCTAAAAATCCCTGGATGCCCAAGATAGGAAGGACAGGTAAGGTATGCACTCTTACTGGGCACTGTGAGTGTGCACTCTTACCTGGGCACTGTAAGTGTGCACTCTTGACTGGGCACTGTGAGTGGGTACTCTTGCCTAGGCACTGTGAGTGTGCACTCTTGCCAAGGCACTGAGAGTGTGTACTCTTGCCTGGGCACTGTGAGTGTGCACTCTTGCCAGGGTACTGTGAGTGTGCACTCTTGCCTAGGCACTGTGAGTGTGCACTCTTGCCAGGGCACTGTGAGTGGGTACTCCTGCCTGGGGATTGTGAGTGTGCACTCTTACCTGGGCACTGTGAATGTGCACTCTTGCCTGGGCACTGTAAATGTTCACTCTTGCCAGGGCACTGTGAGTGGGTACTCCTGCCTGGGGATTGTGAGTGTGCACTCTTACCTGGGCACTGTGAATGTTCACTCTTGCCTTGGCACTGTGAGTGTGTATGTTGCTACCCCTGAATGGGTCACAATGTATATAATGTATATTACTTTTTCATATAATTTTATATTGCTTATATTTGCGATAATAGCTAAATCGTAAATATATTGCTTAATATTGTTATTTGACTTAGTTATATTGTTAGGTAGGATGTAACATTCATACATTATTATTATGTGCTCATAGTTCAAGTCTTGATTGTCTAGCTACTGTAATTATCGCTTGTGGCTCGTTACTCTTCCGGCTTCTGTGTTGCTGGGCAGCAACTGTCCACGGAGCTATCACGTGATCGAGGGGGGAGGGGCGTGTTCACACCTCGCCTGAAGTAGTCAGTCTGGGTTAGATCTTCTCTTGGTGGTTGGACGTATTCCTGACAAGACGTGCCTAATTCTCCCTTATTGGCCCTTGTTTGAAGATCGTCTCTGTCGCTTTCTTGTTGTTGGTTCTGTAGAACTGTTCACAGAACATTGTCTAGACTTAGTGATTTTAGACGTTGTACTGAGGTTGTGTCGAATAGACACTCTGAGCAACTCAGGTCCTGAGTTGAACCTTCTGACCTAATTTGTACTGGTATCTGTGTACTGTCAGAGTCGGGGATTTTCTTATGCTGAACTTAGATTCAGTAGTATGGGAGTTTTGTGACTTTTGTGGAGGATCTTAGTGTCGTTATATTATTTCCTTGTTCCTGATTCTATGTCGCAGCTGCTTGTTATAATGCTGTTCGGCTTAGCAGTCGTTTTATTGTTAAAGCAAGCTGTTCTGATTGCCAGGTGGTCAAGAAGTTAGTTAATGTGAGGACTTTGTCAGTAACTGGTTTAAGTCTAGTCGAGTCGTGAGACATAGCGAACTACTTAGAGCACTTACACACATACACACAAACTTATTTGTACATATTTGTAATATCTTATTAAATGTTAATGTACCAGATGGTACTTAAGACGTATAAATGTGATATGTGCCTTCAGCACAATAATACTGTACACGAGAGAAGTGATTATTATTATTATTATTTTGATTTATTTAATTTAATTTGGTAATATACTCCTAGACATCATTATTAATAAAATTATTAAATTTTAATTTCTCTAGTTAGTAGCCTACCAGTTGTAATCCTGAAACACTACTGAATCTTACTGAATTCTACTGGATAATTGGACCAGGATACTGACTACTTGTTACGAAAACCCAGTAACAGGCTGGATGCTAGAAGCGAAGTCCTTTCTAGTATTCACTGCAGATCTCTAAGCTTATTAGAAATCGCGTTTTTTGTAACAGTGTACTCTTGCCTGAGCACTGTGAGTGTGCACTCTTGTCTGCGCACTGTGAGTGTGCACTCTTGCCTGGGCACTGTGAGTGTGCACTCTTGCCTGGGCACTCTTAGTGTGCACTTTTGCCTTGGCACTGTGAGTGGGCACTCTTGCCTGTGCACTGTCAGTGTGCACACTTGCCTGGGCACTGTCAGTGGGTAGTGCCTGGGCACTGTGAGCGTGCACTGTTGCCTGGGCACTATGGGTGTGCACTCTTGCCTGGACACTGTGAGTATGTACACTTGCCTGGGCACTCTGAGTGTGCACTAATGCCTGGCTGTGTGAGTGTGCACTCTTGCCTGGGCACTGTGAGTGGCACTCTTGCATGGGCACTAAGTATGCACTCTTGACCGGGCAATGAGGGTATGCACTCTTGCCTGGGCACTGTGAGTGTGCACTCTTGCCTGGGCAGTGTGTGTATGCACTCTTGCCTGGGCACTGTGTGTGTGTGCACTCTTGCCTGGGTACTGTGAGGGTGCACTCTTGCTTGGGTACTGTGGGTGTGCAGTCTTGCCTGGATACTGTGAGTGTGTACTCTTGCCTGGGTTCTGCGAGTGTGCACTCTTGCATAAGCACTGTAAGTGTGCACTCTTTCCCTGGCACTATGAGTGTGCACTCTTGCCTGGGTACTGTGAGTGTGCACTCTTGCCAGGGTACTGAGTGTGCACTCTTGCCTGGGTAGTGTGAGTGGGCACTCTTGCCTGGGTACTGTGAGTGTGCACCCTTGCTTGGGGTAATGTGAGTGTGCACTCTTGACCTTGCACTGTGAGTGTGCACTCTTGCTTGGGTACTGTGAATGTGCACTCATGCCTGGGTACTGTGAGTGTGCACTCTTGCTTGGGTACTGTGAGTGCGCACTCTTGACCTTGCACTAAGAGCGTGCGCTCTTGCTTGTGCACTGTAAGTGTGCACTCTTGCCTGGGCACTGTGAGTGTGCACTCTTGCCTGGGTACTGTGAGTGTGCACTCTTGCCTGGGTGCTGTGAGTGTGCACTCTTGCCTGGGAACTGTGAGTGTGCACTCTTGCCTGGGTACTGTGAGTGTGCACTCTTGCTTGGGCACTGTGAGTCCGCACTCTTGACCTTGCACTATGAGTGTGCACTCTTCCTTGGGCACTGTGAGTGTGCACTCTTGCCTGGGCACTCTGAGTGTGCACTCTTGCTTGGGCACTGTCAGTGTGCACACTTGGCTGGGCACTCTCAGTGTGCACTCTTGCCTGGGTACTGTGAGTGTGCACTCTTGCCTGGGTACTGTGAGTGTGCACTCTTGCCTGGGCACTGTGAGTGTGCACTCTTGCCTGGGTACTGTAACTGTGCACTCTTGCCTGGGTACTGTGAGTGTGCACTCTTGCCTGGGTTCTGTGAGTGTGCACTCTTGCTTGGGTACTGTGAGTGCGCACTCTTGACCTTGCGCTATGAGTGTGCACTCTTGCTTGGGCACTGTGAGTGTGCACTCTTGCCTGGGCACTGTGAGTGTGCACTCTTGCCTGGGCACTCTGAGTGGCCACTCTTGCTTGGGCACTCTCAGTGTGCACACTTGGCTGGGCACTGTCAATGGGTACTCCTGCCTCGGCACTGTGAGTGTGCACTCTTGCCTAGGTACTGTGAGTGTGCATTCTTGCCTGGGTACTGTGAGTGTGCTCACTTGCCTGGGTACTGTGAGTGTGCACTCTTGCTTGGGTACTGTGAGTGTGCACTCTTGCCTGGGTACTGTGAGTGTGCACTCTTGCCTCGGTACTGTGAGTGTGCACTCTTGGTTGGGTACTGTGAGTGTGCACTCTTGCCTGGATACTGTGAGTGTGCACTCTTGCTTGGGCACTGTGAGTGTGCGCTCTTGACCTTGCACTGTGAGTGTGCACTCTTGTCTGGGTACTGTGAGTGAGCACTCTTGCCTGGGTACTGTGAGTGTGCACTCTTGCCTGTGTACTGTGAGTGTGCACTCTTTGTTGGGTACTGTGAGTATGCACTCTTGCCTGGGTACTGTGAGTATGCCCTCTTTCTTGGGTACTGTGAGTGCGCACTCTTGGCCTTGCAATGTGAGTGTGCACTCTTGCTTGGGTACTGTAAGTGTGCTCTCTTGCCTGGGTACTGTGAGTGTGCACTCTTGCTTGGGTTCTGTGAGTGTGCACTCTTGCTTTGGTACTGTGAGTGTGCTCTCTTGCCTGGGTACTGTGATTGTGCTCTCTTGCCTGGGTACTGTGACTGTGCAGTCTTGCTTGGGTACTGTGGGTGTCCCTGGGCACTATGAGTGTGGCCTCTTGCCTGGGCACTGTGAGTGTGCACTCTTGCTTGGGTACTGTGAGGGTGCACTCTTGCTTGGGTTCTGTGAGTGTGCAGTTTTGCATGGATACTGTGAGTTTGCACTCTTGCATGGGCACTGTGAGTGTGCACTCTTGCCTGGGTACTGTAAGTGTGCTCTCTTGCCTGGGTACTGTGAGTGTGCACTCTTGTTTGGGTTCTGTGAGTGTGCACTCTTGCTTTGGTACTGTGAGTGTGCTCTCTTGCCTGGGTACTGTGATTGTGCTCTCTTGCCTGGGTACTGTGACTTTGCAGTCTTGTTTGGGTACTGTGGGTGTGCTCTCTTTCCTGGGTACTGTGAGTGTGCACTCTTGCTTGGGTACTGTGAGTGTGCTGTCTTGCCTGGGTAATGTGAGTGTGCTTTCTTGCCTGGGTACTGTGAGTGTGCACTCAGGCTTGGGTACTGTGAGTGTGCTCTCTTGCCTGGGTACTGTGAGTGTGCTCTCTTGCCTGGGTACTGTGAGTGTGCTCTTTTGCCTGGGTACTGTGAGTGTGCACTCTTGCTTGGGTACTGTGAGTGTGCTCTCATGGGTACTGTGAGTGTGCACTCTTACCTGGGTACTGTGAGTGTGCACTCTTGCGTGGGCTATGTGAATGGGTTGTTCCATTCCTGTGCTCCTCCTGTGTTTTCCTCGTCTCTTGCGTTACTGCTTGTGCCCCTCCCATCTTCGTCTGTACCTTTCTCGTCTTTTCCGTCTTCCCCTCTCATTTCTCCTTGTGGCTGTCATATCTCTCCCTGTGTCCCTCCTGTCTCTTTTAATGTAACTCTCTCTTTTCCAGTGTATCTCTGTCTCTCTCGTTGCCCTTTCTTTCTCTGCTTGTACATCTTCTGTTTATCTCTCCCTTATCTCTCAACATAAATCATCCCTCTTCCGTGGACAAAAAAAAAAAATCTCCTTTCCGTCCAAAAGAAATAAATTCTCCCCCCTCCCTCTCTGTCTCTTGAATCCTCTCCTTCCACTCACAACACTGTTCCTTATTCCTTTCTTTCCAGGAATCTCTTCTTTCCCACATAACACAAAATCCTCTCATTTCCTCTCTCACTTAACCTCTTTCTTTTTTCTCCCCCATATAAACCCACTCTTCTAGTGTACAGTGTAAACTCTCTTCTAGTGTACAGTGTGCATTATCAACAATGGTGTACAATTACTTAACAGTTTTATCATGTTACAAACATGAGATCGCAATGCCTAGCATAACACACCAGAAACCCTCCCAAGCTGAGATAATAAAGCAGAAAATATAATGATTTTTGCTTTATTACCTACATTTTGTCTATGTTATTGTCCAGGTTATTAAGCTAGTGTAAATACTGAGTCAAAGCATACGTCGAGCATCGCCACACATACTAGAGTTTTGTATTGTATTTTATCAATTGCTGAACTCAAGTGGCTCATTCAGCACAAGAAGTGATGGATACACGATTCTCTGCCCGCTATTTTGTGGCCGAACTCTGACTAAGTCAGGTTACTGGTGAAGCGGCTGAAAAAGTTCTACACTCTCTACTAAGATTATGTTCTTCCAAAATAAGTAAAAATCAAACAGAAATGAGGGAATAAACAATGAAGTAACTGGAACAGTATCGTCGTCTTTACATTGTCAACAACTTCATGAATCTGTGCAGCGTGAAGAGGAAATCAGCACTGCAGAAATGACACCATCTGGAATACCTGAAACAAGATGTTCAGATTCATCATTTTCTTGAATCAAGGCTACTACAAACCTGACTATAATCCTCCCTTCCTTCTTAGTATCTCGAGCTCTACAATCAAGAGCCAAGAGTCTGCGTAAAAAATTCCACTACATAGAAGACGACAAATTATGTGAGACAGACTGTAGTGGGAACATTAAAGCGACATCATTCAATACAAAAGTTAATACATACACGTATACATACATATTGCTTCCGAGGAGGCCGACTGAAACAACACCGGTTCGATCCCCGGTTATACGCAGCTTGTTATTATAAATATATTGAAATTCCAAGCGCTTGGAAATTCACTATATTATCAAAGTCGCTGTTCTGTATAATGTGATATCACCTGTTTACTGTGATCTTATTGCATATATATATATATATATATATATATATATATATATATATATATATATATATATATATATATATATATATATATATATATATATATATATATATATATATATATATATATATATATATATATATATATATATATATATATATATATATATATATATATATATATATATATATATATATATATAGAGAGCAGGGCATCCAGCGGAACTGGATGTTGTACTCCCTACCCAAGGGAACACTCCCCATCCCCCCACCTCCAATACCTCCCCCATCAAACATTTTGCCTCTGCATCTTTATTCGTCCCCCATCAATCTCATTTTCTTTTCTCTCCTCACAAACCCTCTCTCCTCATAACCCTCTCTCCTCATAAACCCTCTTCCCTCACAAACCCTCTCTCCTCATAAACCCTCTCTTCTCACAAACCACTCTCCTCATCAACCTTCTCTCCTCGTAAACCCTCTCTCCTTGTTAACCCACTCTCCTCATAAATCCTCACTCCTCAGTAACCCTCTCTGCTCACAAACTCTCTCTCCTCACAAACCCTCTCTCCTCATAAACCCTCTCTCCTCACAAACCCTCTCTCTTCACAAACCCTCTCTCCTCATAAATCCTCTCTCCTCACAAACCCTCTCTCTTCATCAACAATCTCTCCTCACAAACCCTCTCTTCTCACAAACCCTCTCTCCTCATAAACCCTCTTTCCTCATCAACCATATCTCCTCACAAACACTCTCTCCTCACAACCCTCTCCTCATAAACCCTCTCTCCTCATAAACTCTCTCTCCTCATAAACCCTCTCTCCTAACAAACCCTCTCTCCTCATAAACCCTCTCTCCTCAAAAACCCTCTCTCCTCATAAACCCTCTCTCCTCATAAACCCTTTATCCTCATAAACTCTCTCTCCTCATAAACCCTCTCTCCTCACAAACCCTCTCTCCTCAAAAACCCTCTCTCCTCACAAACTCTATCTCCTCATAAACTCTCTCTTCTCATAAACCCTCTCTCCTCATAAACTCTCTCCTCATAAACCCTTTCTCCTAACAAACCCTCTCTCCTCATAAACCCTCTCTCCTCACAAACCCTCTCTCCTCACAAACCCTCTCTCCTCATAAACCCTCTCTCCTTATAAACTCTCTCTCCGCACAAACCCTCTCTCCTCATCAACCCTTTCTCCTCACAAACCCTTTCTCCTCATAAACCCTCCCTCCTCATAAACCCTCTCTCTTCACAAACCCTCTCTCTTCATAAACCCTCACTCCTCACAAACCCTCTCTCCTCACAAACCCTCTCTTCTCACAAACCCTCTCTCCTCATAAACTCTCTCTCCTCATAAACCATCTCTCCTCACAAACCCTCACTCCTCACAAACACTCTCTCCTCACAAACACTATCTTCTCACAAGCTCTCTCTCCTCACAAACCCTCTCTACTCACAAACACTCTCTCCTCATTAACTCTCTCTCCTCACAAACCCTCTCTCATCACAAAGCCTCATTCCTCACGAACCCTCTCTCCTCACAAACCCTCTCCCCTCACTAACCCTCTCTTCTCATAAACCCTCTCCCCTCACAAACGCTCTCTCCTCACTAACCCTCTCTTCCCATAAACCCTCTCTCCTCACAAACCTTCTCTCCTCACAAACCATCTCTCTTCACAAACCCTCTCCCCTCACAAACCCTCTCTCCTCACAAACCCTCTCTCTTCACAAACTGTCTCTCCTCACAAACCCTCTCTCCTCACAAACCCTCTCTCCTCACAAACCATCTCTCCTCATAAACCCTGCCTCCTCACAAACCCTCTTTCCTCACAAACCCGCTCTCCTCATAAACCTTCTCTCCTCATAAACCCTCTCTTCTCACAAACCTCTCTCTTCTCACAAACCCTCTCTCCTCACAAACCCTCTCTCCTCATTAATCCTCTCTCCTGACAAACCCTCTCTCCTCACAAAGCCTCATTCCTCACGAACCCTCTCCCCTCACAAACCCTCTCTCCTCACTAACACTCTCTTCTCAAGAACTCTCTCTCCTCACAAACCCTCTCTCCTCACTAACCCTCTCTTCTCATAAGACCTCTCTCCTCAAAAACCCTCTCTCCTCACTAACCTTCTCCTCTCATAAACCCTCTCTCTTCACAAACCCTCTCTTCTCACAAACCCTCTATCCTCACAAACCCTCTCTCCTCACTGACCCTCTATTCTCATAAACCCTCTCTCCACACTAACCCTCTCTCCTCACTAACCCTCTCTCCTCATCAACCCTCTCTCCTCACAAACCCTCTCTCCTCACAAACCCTCTCTTCTCACAAACCCTCTCTCCTAACAAACCATTTCTCCTCATAAACCTTCTCTCCTCACAAACATTCTCTCCTCACAAACCCTCTCTCCTCACTAACCCTCTCTCCTCACAAACCCTCTCTCCTCACAAACCCTCTCTCCTCACTAACCCTCTATTCTCATAAACCCTCTCTCCCCACAAACCCTCTCTCCTCACTAACACTCTCTCCTCATCAACCCTCTCTCCTCACAAACCCTCTCTCCTCACAAACACTCTCCTCTCACAAACCCTCTTTCCTCACAAGTCCTCTCTCCTCACTAACCCTCTCTTCTCATAAACCCTCTCTCCTCACAAACCCTCTCTCCTAACAAACCCTCTCTCCTCATAAACACTCTCTCCTCACAAAACCTCTCTCCTCACTAACCCTCTCTTCTCACAAACCATCTCTCTTCACAAACCCTCTCTCCTCACAAACCCTCTCTCCTCACAAACCCTATCTCCTCACAAACCCTCTCTCCTCACTAACCCTCTATTCTCATAAAACCTCTCTCCCCACAAACCCTCTCTCCTCACGAACCCTCTTTCCTCATCAACCCTCTCTCCTCACAAACCCTCTCTCCTCACAAACCCTTTCCTCTCACAAACCCTCTCTCCTCACAAGTCCTCTCTCCTCACTAACCCTCTCTCCTAACAAACCCTCTCTCCTCATAAACCCTCTCTCCTCACAAACCCTCTCTCCTCACGAACCCTCTCTCCTCACAAACCCTGTCTCCACACAAACCCTCTCTCCTCACAAACCCTCCCTCCTCACAAACCCTCTCTCCTCATAAACCCTCTCTCCCCAGAGACCCTCTCTCCTCACAAACCCTTTCTCCTCACAAGCCCTTTCTCCTCACTAGCCCTCTCTCCTCATAAACCCTATCTCCTCACAAACCCTCTCTCCTCACAAACCCTCTTTCCTCACAAACACTCTCTCCTCACTAACCCTATCTTCTGATAAACCCTCTCTCCTCAGAAACCCTCTCTCCACACTCACCCTCTCTCCTCATAAACCCTCTCTCCCTACAAACCCTCTCTCCTCACTAACCTTTTCTCCTCAGAAACCCTCTCTCCTCACTAACCCTCTCTTCTCATAAACCCTCTCTTCCCACAAACCCTCTCTCCTCACTAACCTTTTCTCCTCACAAGCCCTCTCTCCTCACTAACCCTCTCTTCTCATAAACCCCTCTCTACTCAGAAACCCTTTCTCCTCACTAACCCGCTCTCCTCATAAACCTTCTCTCCTCATGAACCCTCTCTCCTCACAAACCCTCTCTCCTCACAAACCCTCTCTTCTCACAAACTCTCTCTACTCATTAATCCTCTCTCCTCACAAACCCTCTCTCCTCACAAAGCCTCATTCCTCACGAACCCTCTCTCCTCACAAACCCTCTCTCATCACTAACCCACCCTTCTCATAAACTCTCTCTCCTCACAAACCCTGTCTCCCCACAAACCTTCTCTCCTAACAAACCCTCTCTCCTCATAAACCCTCTCTCCTCATAAACCCTCTCTCCTCACAAACCCTCTCTCCTCACTAACCCTCTCTTCTCATAAGCCCTCTCTCTTCACAAACCCTCTCTCCTCACAAACCCTCTCTCCTCACAAAATCTCTCTCCTCACAAACCCTCTCCCCTCACTAACCCTCTATTCTCATAAACCCTCTCTCCCCACAGACCCTCTCTCCTCACTAACCCTCTCTCCTCATCAACCCTCTCTCCTCACAAACCCTCTCTTCCCACAAAACCTCTCCTCTCACAAACACTCTCTCCTCACAAGTCCTCTCTCCTCACTAACCCTCTCTTCTCATAAACCCTCTCTCCTCACAAACCCTCTCTCCTCACAAACCCTCTCTCCTCATAAACCCTCTCTCCTCACTTGCCCTCTCTCCTAACAAACCCTCTCTCCTCATAAACCCTCTCTCCTCACAAACCCTCTCTCCTCACAAACCCTCTCTCCTAACTAACCCTCTCTTCTCATAAACCCTCTTTCTTCAAAAACCCTCTCTCCTCAGAAACCCTCTCTCCTCACAAACCCTCTCTTCTTACAAACCCTCTCTCCTCACTAACCCTATATTCTCATAAACCCTCTCTCCCCACAAACCTTCTCTCCTCACTAATCCTCTCTCCTCATCAACCCTCTCTCCTCACAAACCCTCTCTCCTCACAAACCCTCTCCTCTCACAAACCCTCTCTCCTCACAAGTCCTCTCTCCTCACTAACCCTCTCTTCTCATAAACCCTGTCTGCTCACAAACCATCTCTCCTCACAAACCTTCTCTCCTCACAAACCCTTTCTCCTCACATACCCTTTCTCCTTACTAACCCTCTCTTCTCATAAACCCTCTCTCCTCACAAACCCTCTCTCCTCGCAAACCCTTTCTCCTCACTAACCCTCTCTCCTCACAAACTCTCTCTCCTCACTAACCCTCTCTTCTCATAAACCATCTCTCCTCACAAACCCTCCCTCCTCACAAACCCTCTCTCCTCTCAAACCCTCTCTCCTCACAAAATCTCTCTCCTCACAAACTCTCTCTCCTCCCTAACCTTCTCTCCTCACAAACCCTCTCTCCTCAGAAACCCTCTCTCCACATAAACCCTCCCTCCTCACAAACCCTCTCACCTCACTAACCCTCTCTTCTCATTTAACCATCTCTCTTCACAAACCTTCTCTCCTCATAAACCCTCTCTCGTCACAAACCCTCTCTCGTCACAAACCCTCTCTCCTCACAAACCCTCTGTCCTCATTAACCCTCTCTCCTCACAAACTCTCTCTGCTCACAAAGCCTCATTCCTCACGAACCCTCTCTCCTCAAAAACCCTCTCTCCTCACTTACCCTCTCTTCTCATAAACTCTCTCTCCTCGCAAACCCTATTTCCTCACTAACCCTCTTTCTCATGAACCCTCTCTCCTCACAAACCCTCTCTCCCCACAAACTCTCTCTCCTCACTAACCCTCTCTCCTCATAAAAAGTATCTCCTCATAAACTCTCCCTCCTCACAAACCCTCTCTCCTCACAAACCAACTCTCCTCACAAACCTTCTCTCCTCATAAACCCTCTCTCCTCACAAACTCTCTATTCTCACAAACCCTTCTCAAAAACCCTCTCTCCTAATTAGCCCTCTCTCGTCACAAAGACTCATTCCTCACGTACCCTCTCTCTTCACAAACTCTCTCTCCTCACTAACCCTCTCTTTTCATAAACTCTCTCTCCTCACAAACTCTCTCTCCTCACAAACCCTCTCTCCTCACTAACCCTCTTTTCTCAAAAACCCTCTCTACCCACAAACCCTCTCTCCTCACTAATCCTCTCTCCTCAAAAACCCTCTCTCCTCATAAACCCTCTCTCCTCACAAACCCTCTCCCCTCACAAACCCTCTCTCTTCACGAGTCCTCTCCTCACTAACCCTTTCTTCTCATAAACCCTCTCTCCTCACAAACCCTCTCCTTACAAACCCTCTCTCCTCACAAACCCTCTTTCCTAACAAACCATCTCTCCTCATAAACCCTCTCTTCTCACAAACCCTCTCTCCTCACAAACTCTATCTCCTCACAAACCCTCTCTCCTCACAAACTCTTTCTCCTCACAAACCCTCTCTCCTCACTAACCCTCTCTTCTCATAAACCCTCTCTCCTCACAAACCCTCTCTCCTCACAAACCCTTTCTCCTCACAAACCCTCTCTTTTCACAAACTCTCTCTCCTCACTAACCCTCTCTCCTAACAAACCCTCTCTCCTCATAAACCCTCTCTCCTCACAAACCCTCTCTCCTCACGAACCCTCTCTCCTCACAAACCCTGTCTCCACACAAACCCTCTCTCCTCACAAACCCTCCCTCCTCACAAACCCTCTCTCCTCATAAACCCTCTCTCCCCAGAAACCCTCTCTCCTCACAAACCCTTTCTCCTCACAAGCCCTTTCTCCTCACTAGCCCTCTCTCCTCATAAACTCTCTCTCCTCACAAACCCTCTCTCCTCACAAACCCTCTTTCCTCACAAACACTCTCTCCTCACTAACCCTATCTTCTGATAAACCCTCTCTCCTCAGAAACCCTCTCTCCACACTCACCCTCTCTCCTCATAAACCCTCTCTCCCTACAAACCCTCTCTCCTCACTAACCTTTTCTCCTCAGAAACCCTCTCTCCTCACTAACCCTCTCTTCTCATAAACCCTCTCTTCCCACAAACCCTCTCTCCTCACTAACCTTTTCTCCTCACAAGCCCTCTCTCCTCACTAACCCTCTCTTCTCATAAACCCCTCTTTCCTCAGAAACCCTTTCTCCTCACTAACCCGCTCTCCTCATAAACCTTATCTCCTCATGAACCCTCTCTCCTCACAAACCCTCTCTCCTCACAAACCCTCTCTTCTCACAAACTCTCTCTACTCATTAATCCTCTCTTCTCACAAACCCTCTCTCCTCACAAAGCCTCATTCCTCACGAACCCTCTCTCCTCACAAACCCTCTCTCATCACTAACCCACCCTTCTCATAAACTCTCTCTCCTCACAAACCCTGTCTCCCCACAAACCTTCTCTCCTAACAAACCCTCTCTCCTCATAAACCCTCTCTCCTCATAAACCCTCTCTCCTCACAAACCCTCTCTCCTCACTAACCCTCTCTTCTCATAAGCCCTCTCTCTTCACAAACCCTCTCTCCTCACAAACCCTCTCTCCTCACAAACCCTCTCTCCTCACAAACCCTGTCTCCTCACTAACCCTCTATTCTCATAAACCCTCTCTCCCCACAGACCCTCTCTCCTCACTAACCCTCTCTCCTCATCAACCCTCTCTCCTCACAAACCCTCTCTTCCCACAAAACCTCTCCTCTCACAAACCCTCTCTCCTCACAAGTCCTCTCTCCTCACTAACCCTCTCTTCTCATAAACCCTCTCTCCTCACAAACCCTCTCTCCTCACAAACCCTCTCTCCTCATAAACCCTCTCTCCTCACATGCCCTCTCTCCTAACAAACCCTCTCTCCTCATAAACCCTCTCTCCTCACAAACCCTCTCTCCTCACAAACCCTCTCTCCTAACTAACCCTCTCTTCTCATAAACCCTCTTTCTTCAAAAACCCTCTCTCCTCAGAAACCCTCTCTCCTCACAAACCCTCTCTTCTTACAAACCCTCTCTCCTCACTAACCCTCTATTCTCATAAACCCTCTCTCCCCACAAACCTTCTCTCCTCACTAATCCTCTCTCCTCATCAACCCTCTCTCCTCACAAACCCTCTCTCCTCACAAACCCTCTCCTCTCACAAACCCTTTCTCCTCACAAGTCCTCTCTCCTCACTAACCCTCTCTTCTCATAAACCCTGTCTGCTCACAAACCCTCTCTCCTCACAAACCTTCTCTCCTCACAAACCCTCTCTCCTAACAAACCCTCTCTCCTCATAAACCCTCTCTCCTCACAATCCCTCTCTCCTCACAAACCCTCTCTCCTCACAAACCCTCTCTCCTCACAAACCCTCTTTCCTCACAAACACTCTCTCCTCACTAACCCTCTCTTCTCATAAACCCTCTCTTTTCAGAAACCCTCTCTCCTCACTCACCCTCTCTCCTCATAAACCCTCTCTCCTCACAAAACCTCCCTCCTCAGAAACCCTTTCTCCTCACAAGCCCTCTCTCCTCACTAACCCTCTCTTCTAATAAACCCCTCTCTCCTCAGAAACCCTCTCTCCTCACTAACCCTCTCTCCTCATAAACCCTCTCTCCTCACAAACCCTCTCTTCTCACAAATCCTCTCTCCTCACAAGCCCTCTTTCCTCTCTAACACTATCTCCTCACTATCCCTCTCTTCTCATAAACCCTCTCTCCTCAGAAACCCTCTCTCCTCACTCACCGTCTCCCTCATAAATCCTCTCTCCCCACAAATTTTCTCTCCTCACAAACCCTTTCTCCTCACAAGCCCTCTCTCCTCACTAACCCTCTCTTCTCATAAACCCCTCTCTCCTCAGAAACCCTCTCTCCTCACTAACCCTCTCTCCTCATAAACCCTCTCTCTTCACTAACCCTCTCTCCTCATAAACCCTCTCTCCTCACAAACCCTCTCTCCTCACAAACCCTCTCACCTCA
This sequence comes from Cherax quadricarinatus, assembly GCF_038502225.1. Classification (NCBI taxonomy): domain Eukaryota; kingdom Metazoa; phylum Arthropoda; class Malacostraca; order Decapoda; family Parastacidae; genus Cherax; species Cherax quadricarinatus. Next base: position 13,109,105 of record NC_091313.1, read on the forward strand.
CTAGCCCTCTCTTCTCATTTAACCCTCTCTCTTCACAAACCCTCTCTCCTCACAAACCCTCTCACCTCACAAACCCTCTCTCCTCACAAACCCTCTCTCCTCACTAACCCTCTTTTCTCAAAAACCCTCTCTCCCCACAAACCCTCTCTCCACACTAACCCTCTCTCCTCATAAACCCTCTCTCCTCATAAACCCTCTCTCCTCACAAACCCTCTCCCCTCACAAACCTTCTCTCCTCATAAGTCCTCTCTCCTCACTAACCCTCTCTTCTCATCAACCCTCTCTCCACACAAACCCTCTCTCCTCACAAACCCTCTCTCCTCACAAACCCGCTCTCCTAACAAACCATCTCTCCTCATAAACCCTCTCTCCTCACAAACCCTGTCTCCTCACAAACCATCTCTCCTCACAAACCTTCTCTCCTCACAAACCCTTTCTCCTCACATACCCTTTCTCCTTACTAACCCTCTCTTCTCATAAACCCTCTCTCCTCACAAACCCTCTCTCCTCGCAAACCCTTTCTCCTCACTAACCCTCTCTCCTCACAAACTCAGTCTCCTCACTAACCCTCTCTTCTCATAAACCATCTCTCCTCACAAACCCTCCCTCCTCACAAACCCTCTCTCCTCTCAAACCCTCTCTCCTCACAAAATCTCTCTCCTCACAAACTCTCTCTCCTCCCTAACCTTCTCTCCTCACAAACCCTCTCTCCTCAGAAACCCTCTCTCCACATAAACCCTCCCTCCTCACAAACCCTCTCACCTCACTAACCCTCTCTTCTCATTTAACCATCTCTCTTCACAAACCTTCTCTCCTCATAAACCCTCTCTCGTCACAAACCCTCTCTCGTCACAAACCCTCTCTCCTCACAAACCCTCTGTCCTCATTAACCCTCTCTCCTCACAAACTCTCTCTGCTCACAAAGCCTCATTCCTCACGAACCCTATCTCCTCAAAAACCCTCTCTCCTCACTTACCCTCTCTTCTCATAAACTCTCTCTCCTCACAAACCCTATCTCCTCACTAACCCTCTTTCTCATGAACCCTCTCTCCTCACAAACCCTCTCTCCCCACAAACTCTCTCTCCTCACTAACCCTCTCTACTCATAAAAAGTATCTCCTCATAAACTCTCCCTCCTCACAAACCCTCTCTCCTCACAAACCAACTCTCCTCACAAACCTTCTCTCCTCATAAACCCTCTCTCCTCACAAACTCTCTCTTCTCACAAACCCTTCTCAAAAACCCTCTCTCCTAATTAGCCCTCTCTCGTCACAAAGACTCATTCCTCACGTACCCTCTCTCTTCACAAACTCTCTCTCCTCACTAACCCTCTCTTTTCATAAACTCTCTCTCCTCACAAACTCTCTCTCCTCACAAACCCTCTCTCCTCACTAACCCTCTTTTCTCAAAAACCCTCTCTACCCACAAACCCTCTCTCCTCACTAATCCTCTCTCCTCAAAAACCCTCTCTCCTCACAAACCCTCTCTCCTCACAAACCCTCTCCCCTCACAAACCCTCTCTCCTCACGAGTCCTCTCCTCACTAACCCTTTCTTCTCATAAACCCTCTCTCCTCACAAACCCTCTCCTTACAAACCCTCTCTCCTCACAAACCCTCTTTCCTAACAAACCATCTCTCCTCATAAACCCTCTCTTCTCACAAACCCTCTCTCCTCACAAACTCTATCTCCTCACAAACCCTCTCTCCTCACAAACTCTTTCTCCTCACAAACCCTCTCTCCTCACTAACCCTCTCTTCTCATAAACCCTCTCTCCTCACAAACCCTCTCTCCTCACAAACCCTTTCTCCTCACAAACCCTCTCTTTTCACAAACTCTCTCTCCTCACTAACCCTCTCTCCTAACAAACCCTCTCTCCTCATAAACCCTCTCTCCTCACAAACCCTCTCTCCTCACGAACCCTCTCTCCTCACAAACCCTGTCTCCACACAAACCCTCTCTCCTCACAAACCCTCCCTCCTCACAAACCCTCTCTCCTCATAAACCCTCTCTCCCCAGAAACCCTCTCTCCTCACAAACCCTTTCTCCTCACAAGCCCTTTCTCCTCACTAGCCCTCTCTCCTCATAAACTCTCTCTCCTCACAAACCCTCTCTCCTCACAAACCCTCTTTCCTCACAAACACTCTCTCCTCACTAACCCTATCTTCTGATAAACCCTCTCTCCTCAGAAACCCTCTCTCCACACTCACCCTCTCTCCTCATAAACCCTCTCTCCCTACAAACCCTCTCTCCTCACTAACCTTTTCTCCTCAGAAACCCTCTCTCCTCACTAACCCTCTCTTCTCATAAACCCTCTCTTCCCACAAACCCTCTCTCCTCACTAACCTTTTCTCCTCACAAGCCCTCTCTCCTCACTAACCCTCTCTTCTCATAAACCCCTCTCTTCTCAGAAACCCTTTCTCCTCACTAACCCGCTCTCCTCATAAACCTTCTCTCCTCATGAACCCTCACTCCTCACAAACCCTCTCTCCTCACAAACCCTCTTTTCTCACAAACTCTCTCTACTCATTAATCCTCTCTCCTCACAAACCCTCTCTCCTCACAAAGCCTCATTCCTCACGAACCCTCTCTCCTCACAAACCCTCTCTCATCACTAACCCACCCTTCTCATAAACTCTCTCTCCTCACAAACCCTGTCTCCCCACAAACCTTCTCTCCTAACAAACCCTCTCTCCTCATAAACCCTCTCTCCTCATAAACCCTCTCTCCTCACAAACCCTCTCTCCTCACTAACCCTCTCTTCTCATAAGCCCTCTCTCTTCACAAACCCTCTCTCCTCACAAACCCTCTCTCCTCACAAACCCTCTCTCCTCACAAACCCTGTCTCCTCACTAACCCTCTATTCTCATAAACCCTCTCTCCCCACAGACCCTCTCTCCTCACTAACCCTCTCTCCTCATCAACCCTCTCTCCTCACAAACCCTCTCTTCCCACAAAACCTCTCCTCTCACAAACCCTCTCTCCTCACAAGTCCTCTCTCCTCACTAACCCTCTCTTCTCATAAACCCTCTCTCCTCACAAACCCTCTCTCCTCACAAACCCTCTCTCCTCATAAACCCTCTCTCCTCACATGCCCTCTCTCCTAACAAACCCTCTCTCCTCATAAACCCTCTCTCCTCACAAACCCTCTCTCCTCACAAACCCTCTCTCCTAACTAACCCTCTCTTCTCATAAACCCTCTTTCTTCAAAAACCCTCTCTTCTCAGAAACCCTCTCTCCTCACAAACCCTCTCTTCTTACAAACCCTCTCTCCTCACTAACCCTCTATTCTCATAAACCATCTCTCCCCACAAACCTTCTCTCCTCACTAATCCTCTCTCCTCATCAACCCTCTCTCCTCACAAACCCTCTCTCTTCACAAACCCTCTCCTCTCACAAACCCTCTCTCCTCACAAGTCCTCTCTCCTCACTAACCCTCTCTTCTCATAAACCCTGTCTGCTCACAAACCCTCTCTCCTCACAAACCTTCTCTCCTCACAAACCCTCTCTCCTAACAAACCCTCTCTCCTCATAAACCCTCTCTCCTCACAATCCCTCTCTCCTCACAAACCCTCTCTCCTCACAAACCCTCTCTCCTCACAAACCCTCTTTCCTCACAAACACTCTCTCCTCACTAACCCTCTCTTCTCATAAACCCTCTCTTTTCAGAAACCCTCTCTCCTCACTCACCCTCTCTCCTCATAAACCCTCTCTCCTCACAAAACCTCCCTCCTCAGAAACCCTTTCTCCTCACAAGCCCTCTCTCCTCACTAACCCTCTCTTCTAATAAACCCCTCTCTCCTCAGAAACCCTCTCTCCTCACTAACCCTCTCTCCTCATAAACCCTCTCTCCTCACAAACCCTCTCTTCTCACAAATCCTCTCTCCTCACAAGCCCTCTTTCCTCTCTAACACTATCTCCTCACTAACCCTCTCTTCTCATAAACCCTCTCTCCTCAGAAACCCTCTCTCCTCACTCACCGTCTCCCTCATAAATCCTCTCTCCCCACAAATTTTCTCTCCTCACAAACCCTTTCTCCTCACAAGCCCTCTCTCCTCACTAACCCTCTCTTCTCATAAACCCCTCTCTCCTCAGAAACCCTCTCTCCTCACTAACCCTCTCTCCTCATAAACCCTCTCTCTTCACTAACCCTCTCTCCTCATAAACCCTCTCTCCTCACAAACCCTCTCTCCTCACAAACCCTCTCACCTCACTAGCCCTCTCTTCTCATTTAACCCTCTCTCTTCACAAACCCTCTCTCCTCACAAACCCTCTCACCTCACAAACCCTCTCTCCTCACAAACCCTCTCTCCTCACTAACCCTCTTTTCTCAAAAACCCTCTCTCCCCACAAACCCTCTCTCCACACTAACCCTCTCTCCTCATAAACCCTCTCTCCTCATAAACCCTCTCTCCTCACAAACCCTCTCCCCTCACAAACCTTCTCTCTTCATAAGTCCTCTCTCCTCACTAACCCTCTCTTCTCATCAACCCTCTCTCCACACAAACCCTCTCTCCTCACAAACCCTCTCTCCTCACAAACCCGCTCTCCTAACAAACCATCTCTCCTCATAAACCCTCTCTCCTCACAAACCCTCTCTCCTCACAAACTATCTCTCCTCACAAACCTTCTCTCCTCACAAACCCTTTCTCCTCACATACCCTTTCTCCTTACTAACCCTCTCTTCTCATAAACCCTCTCTCCTCACAAACCCTCTCTCCTCGCAAACCCTTTCTCCTCACTAACCCTCTCTCCTCACAAACTCTCTCTCCTCACTAACCCTCTCTTCTCATAAACCATCTCTCCTCACAAACCCTCCCTCCTCACAAACCCTCTCTCCTCTCAAACCCTCTCTCCTCACAAAATCTCTCTCCTCACAAACTCTCTCTCCTCCCTAACCTTCTCTCCTCACAAACCCTCTCTCCTCAGAAACCCTCTCTCCTCATAAACCCTCCCTCCTCACAAACCCTCTCACCTCACTAACCCTCTCTTCTCATTTAACCATCTCTCTTCACAAACCTTCTCTCCTCATAAACCCTCTCTCGTCACAAACCCTCTCTCGTCACAAACCCTCTCTCCTCACAAACCCTCTTTCCTCATTAACCCTCTCTCCTCACAAACTCTCTCTGCTCACAAAGCCTCATTCCTCACGAACCCTCTCTCCTCAAAAACCCTCTCTCCTCACTTACCCTCTCTTCTCATAAACTCTCTCTCCTCACAAACCCTGTCTCCTCACTAACCCTCTTTCTCATGAACCCTCTCTCCTCACAAACCCTCTCTCCCCACAAACTCTCTCTCCTCACTAACCCTCTCTCCTCATAAAAAGTATCTCCTCATAAACTCTCCCTCCTCACAAACCCTCTCTCCTCACAAACCAACTCTCCTCACAAACCTTCTCTCCTCATAAACCCTCTCTCCTCACAAACTCTCTCTTCTCACAAACCATTCTCAAAAACCCTCTCTCCTAATTAGCCCTCTCTCGTCACAAAGACTCATTCTTCACGTACCCTCTCTCTTCACAAACTCTCTCTCCTCACTAACCCTCTCTTTTCATAAACTCTCTCTCCTCACAAACTCTCTCTCCTCACAAACCCTCTCTCCTCACTAACCCTCTTTTCTCAAAAACCCTCTCTACCCACAAACCCTCTCTCCTCACTAATCCTCTCTCCTCAAAAACCCTCTCTCCTCATAAACCCTCTCTCCTCACAAACCCTCTCCCCTCACAAACCCTCTCTCCTCACGAGTCCTCTCCTCACTAACCCTTTCTTCTCATAAACCCTCTCTCTTCACAAACCCTCTCCTTACAAACCCTCTCTCCTCACAAACCCTCTTTCCTAACAAACCATCTCTCCTCATAAACCCTCTCTTCTCACAAACCCTCTCTCCTCACAAACTCTATCTCCTCACAAACCCTCTCTCCTCACAAACTCTTTCTCCTCACAAACCCTCTCTCCTCACTAACCCTCTCTTCTCATAAACCCTCTCTCCTCACAAACCCTCTCTCCTCACAAACCCTTTCTCCTCACAAACCCTCTCTTTTCACAAACTCTCTCTCCTCACTAACCCTCTCTTCTCATAAACCCTCTCTCCTCACGAACCCTCTCCCCTCACAAACTCTCTCTCCTCACAAGTCCTCTCTCCTCACTAACCCTCTCTTCTCATAAACCCTCAGTCCTCACAAACCCTCTTTCCTAACAAACCATCTCTCCTCATAAACCCTCTCTTCTCACAAACCCTCTCTCCTCACAAGCTCTCTCTCCTCACAAACCCTCTCTCCTCACAGACCTTCTCTCCTCACAAACCCTTTCTCCTCACAAAGCCTCATTCCTCTCGAACCCTCTCTCCTCAAAAACCCTCTCTCCTTACTAACCCTCTCTTCTCATAAACTCTCTCTCCTCACAAACCCTCTCTCCTCACTAACCCTCTTTCTCCTGAACCCTCTCTCCTCACAAACCCTCTCTCCTGACAAATGCTCTCTCCTCACAAACCCTCTCTCCTCACAAACCCTCTCTCCTAACAAACCCTCTCTCCTCATAAACCCTCTCTCCTCACAAACTTTCTCTCCTCACAAACTCTGTCTCCTCACTAACCCTCTCTTCTCGTAAACCCTCTCTCTTCACAAACCCTCTCTCCTCACAAACCCTCTCTCCTCACAAACCCTCTCTTCTAACAAACCCTCTCTCCTCACTAACCTTCTCATCCCATAAACCCTCAATCCCCACAAACCATCTCTCCTCACTAACCCTCTATCCTCATAAACCCTCTCTCCTCACAAACCCTCTCTCCTCACAAACCCTCTACCCTCACAAACCCTCTCTCTTCACTAGTCCTCTCTCCTCACTAACCCTCTCTTCTCATAAACCATCTCTCTTCACAAACCCTCTCTCCTCACAAACCCTCTCTCCTCACAAACCCTCTCTCCTCACAAACCCTCTCTCCTCACAAACCCTCTCTCCTCACTAAACGTGTCTTCTCATAAACCCTCTCTCCTCAGAAACCGTCTCTCCTCACTAACCCTCTCTCCTCATAAACCCTCTCTCCTCACAAACCCTCTCTCCTCACAAACCCTCTCTCCTCATAAACTCTCCCTCCTCACATACCCTCTCTCCTCACAAACCAGCTTTCCTCACAAACCTTCTCTCCTCATAAACCCTCTCTCGTCACAAACCCTCTCTCGTCACATAGCCTCATTCCTCACGAACCCTCTCTCCTCACAAACTCTCTCTCCTCACTAACCCTCCCTTCTCATAAACTCTCTCTCCTCACAAACCCTCTATCCTCACAAACCCTCTCTCCTCACAAACCCTCTTTCCTCACAAACACTCTCTCCTCACAAACCCTCTCTCCTCATAAACCCTCTCTCCTCACAAACCCTCTCTCCTCACAAACCCTCTCTCCTCACTAAGCCTCTCTTCTCATGAACCCTCTCTCTTCACAAACCCTTTCTCCTCACAAACCCTCTCTCCTCACAAACCCTTTCTCCTCACAAACCCTCTCTCCTCACTAACCCTCTCTTCTCATAAACCCTCTTTCCCCACAAACCCTCTCTCCTCACAAACCCTCTCTACTCACAAACCCTCTCTCCTCACAAACCCTCTCTCCTCACAATCCCTCTCTTCTCATTAACCCTCTCTCCTCACAAACCCTCTCTCGTCGCAAACCCTTTCTCCTCACAAACTTTCTCTCCTCGCAAACCCTCTCTCCTCACTAACCCTCTCTCCTCATAAACCCTCCCTCCTCACAAACCCTCTTTCCTCACAAACCCTCTCTCCTCACAAACCCTCTCTCTTCACAAGCCCTCTCTCCTCACGAACCCTCTGTCCTCATAAACCCTCTCTCCTCATAAACCCTCTCCCCTCATAAACCCTCTCTCCTCATAAACCCTCTCCCCTCATAAACCCTCTCTCCTCACAAACTCTCTCTCCTCACAAACCCTCTCTCCTCGCAAACCCTTTCTCCTCAAAAACTTTCTCTCCTCGCAAACCCTCTCTCCTCACTAACCCTCTCTCCTCATAAACCCTCCCTCCTCACAAACCCTCTTTCCTCACAAACCCTCTTTCCTCACTAACCCTCTCTCCTCACAAACCCTCTCTCCTCACAAACCCTCTCTCTTAACAAACCCTCTCTCCTCACAAACCCTCTCTCCTCACAAACCCTCTCTCCTCACAAACCCTCTCTCCTCACAAACCCTCTCTCCTCACAAACCCTCTCTCCTCACAAACCCTCTCTCCTCACAAACCCTCTCTCTTCACAAACCCTCTCTCCTCACAAACCCTCTCTCCTCACAAACCCTCTCTCCTCACAAACCCTCTCTCCTCACAAACCCTCTCTCCTCACAAACTTTCTCTCCTCACAAACCCTGTCTCCTCACAAACCCTCTCTACTCACAAACCCTCTCTCCTCACAAACCCTCTCTCCTCACAAACCCTCTCTCCTCACAAACCCTCTCTCCTCACAAACCCTCTCTCCTCACAAACCCTCTCTCCTCACAAACCCTCCCTCCTCACAAACTCTCTCTCCTCACAAACCCTCTCTCCTCACAAACCCTCTCTCCTCACAAACCCTCTCTCCTCACAAACCCTCCCTCCTCACAAACCCTCTCTCCTCACAAACCCTCTCTCCTCACAAACCCTCTCTCTTCACAAACCCTCTCTCCTCACAAACCCTCTCTCCTCACAAACCCTCTCTCCTCACAAACCCTCTCTCCTCACAAACCCTCTCTCCTCACAAACCCTCTCTCCTCACAAACCCTCTCTCCTCACAAACCCTCTCTCCTCACAAACCCTCTCTCCTCACAAACCCTCCCTCCTCAGAAACCCTCTCTCCTCACAAACTCTCTCTCTCCTCACTAACCCTCTTTTCTCCTAAACTCTCTCTCCTCACAAACCCTCTCTCCTCACAAACCCTCTCTCCTCACAAACCCTCTCTCCTCACAAACCCTCTCTCCTCACAAACCCTCTCTCCTCACAAACCCTCTCTCCTCACAAACCCTCTCTCCTCACAAACCCTCTCTCCTCACAAACCCTCTCTCTTCACAAACCCTCTCTCCTCACAAACCCTCTCTCCTCACAAACCCTCTCTCCTCACAAACCCTCTCTCCTCACAAACCCTCTCTCCTCACAAACCCTCTCTCCTCACAAACCCTCTCTCCTCACAAACCCTCTCTCCTAACAAACTTTCTCTCCTCACAAAGCGCTCATGTTCTTCCACAAAACTGAACTTTGTTTTATCTGTCTCTTCTAAATCCGTCCATTTCTTTAAGCACAAAAAGTTTTCTTTCCCGCACAAGAACCTCTGACCTTCCCTTCCCCACTGAACGTCTTTCTTTCCTTCTGTATACCTGGAGTATACCTGGAGTAAACCTGAAGTATACCTGGAGTATACCTGGAGTATACCTGGAGTATACCTGGAGTATACCTGGAGTAAACCTGAAGTATACCTGGAGTATACCTGGAGTAAACCTGAAGTATACCTGGAGTATACCTGGAGTATACCTGGAGTATACCTGGAGTATACCTGAAGTATACCTGAAGTATACCTGGAGTATACCTGAAGTATACCTGAAGTATACCTGGAGTATACCTGGAGTATACCTGGAGTATACCTGGAGTATACCTGGAGTATACCTGGAGTATACCTGGAGTGTCCCTGGAGTGTCCCTGGAGTATACCTGGAGTATACCTGGAGTATACCTGGAGTATACCTGGAGTATACCTGGAGTATACCTGGAGTATACCTGGAGTGTCCCTGGAGTGTCCCTGGAGTATACCTGGAGTATACCTGGAGTATACCTGGGGTATACCTGGAGTATACCTGGAGTATACCTGGAGTATACCTGGAGTGTCCCTGGAGTGTACCTGGAGTATACCTGGAGTATACCTGGAGTATACCTGGAGTATACCTGGAGTATACCTGGAGTATACCTGGAGTATACCTGGAGTATACCTGGAGTGTCCCTGGAGTGTCCCTGGAGTATACCTGGAGTATATCTGGAGTATACCTGGAGTATACCTGGGGTATACCTGGAGTATACCTGGAGTATACCTGGAGTATACCTGGAGTGTCCCTGGAGTGTACCTGGAGTATACCTGGAGTATACCTGGAGTATACCTGGAGTATACCTGGAGTGTCCCTGGAGTATACCTGGAGTATACCTGGAGTATACCTGGAGTGTCCCTGGAGTATACCTGGAGTATACCTGGAGTATACCTGGAGTATACCTGGAGTATACCTGGAGTATACCTGGAGTGTCCCTGGAGTATACCTGGAGTATACCTGGAGTATACCTGGAGTATACCTGGAGTATACCTGGAGTATACCTGGAGTGTCCCTGGAGTGTCCCTGGAGTATACCTGGAGTATACCTGGAGTATACCTGGAGTATACCTGGGGTATACCTGGAGTATACCTGGAGTATACCTGGAGTATACCTGGAGTGTCCCTGGAGTGTACCTGGAGTATACCTGGAGTATACCTGGAGTATACCTGGAGTATACATGGAGTATACCTGGAGTATACCTGGAGTATACCTGGAGTATACCTGGAGTGTCCCTGGGGTGTCCCTGGAGTATACCTGGAGTATACCTGGAGTATACCTGGAGTATACCTGGGGTATACCTGGAGTATACCTGGAGTATACCTGGAGTGTCCCTGGAGTATACCTGGAGTATACCTGGAGTATACCTGGAGTATACCTGGAGTGTCCCTGGAGTGTACCTGGAGTATACCTGGAGTATACCTGGAGTATACCTGGAGTATACATGGAGTATACCTGGAGTGTCCCTGGATTTTCCCTGGAGTATACCTGGAGTATACCTGGAGTATACCTGGAGTGTCCCTGGAGTATACCTTTAGTATACCTGGAGTATACCTGGAGTATACCTGGAGTATACCTGGAGTATACATGGAGTATACCTGGAGTGTCCCTGGAGTATACCTGGAATATACCTGGAGTATACCTTGAGTATACCTGGAGTATACCTGGAGTGTCCCTGGAGTATACCTGGAGTATACCTGGAGTATACCTGGAGTATACCTGGAGTATACGTGGAGTGTCCCTGGAGTGTCCCTGGAGTATACCTGGAGTATACCTGGAGTATACCTGGAGTATACCTGGAGTGTCCCTGGAGTATACCTGGAGTATACCTGGAGTATACCTCGAGTATACATGGAGTATACCTGTAGTGTCCCTGGAGGATACCTGGAGTATACCTGGAGTATACCTGGAGTATACCTGGAGTATACATGGAGTATACATGGAGTATACCTGGAGTATACCTGGAGTATACCTGTAGTATACATGGAGTATACCTGGAGTATACCTGGAGTATACCTGGAGCATACCTGGAGTATACCTGGAGTATACCTGGAGTTTACATGGAGTATACCTGGAGTATACCTGGAGTATACATGGAGTGTCCCTGGAGTATACCTGAGGTGTCCCTGGAGTATACCTGGAGTATACCTGGAGTATACCTGGAGTATACCTGGAGTATACATGGAGTATACCTGGAGTGTCCCTGGAGTATACCTGGAGTATACCTGGAGTATACCTGGAGTATACATGGAGTATACCTGGAGTGTCCCTGTAGTATACCTGGAGTGTCCCTGGAATATACCTGGAGTATACCTGGAGTATACCTGGAGTGTCCCTGGAGTATACCTGGAGTATACCTGGAGTATACCTGGAGTATACCTGGAGTATACCTGGAGTATACCTGGAGTGTCCCTGGAGTATACCTGGAGTATACCTGGAGTATACCTGGAGTATACCTGGAGTATACCTTGAGTGTCCCTGGAGTATACCTGGAGTATACCTGGAGTATACCTGGAGTATACCTGGAGTATACATGGAGTATACCTGGAGTGTCCCTGGAGTATAGCTGGAGTATACATGGAGTATACCTGGAGTATGCCTTGAGTATACATGGAGTATACCTGGAGTGTCCCTGGAGTATACCTGGAGTATACATGGAGTATACCTGGAGTGTACCTGGAGTATACCTGGAGTATACCTGGAGTATACCTGGAGTGTACCTGGAGTTTACCTGGAGTATACCTGGAGTATACCTGGAGTATACCTGGAGTATACATGGAGTATACCTGGAGTGTCCCTGGAGTGTACCTGGAGTATACCTGGAGTATACCTGGAGTATACCTGGATTGTACCTGGAGTTTACCTGGAGTATACCTGGAGTATACCTGAAGTATACCAGAAGTATACCAGAAGTATACCTGGAGTATATCTGGAGTATACCTGGAGTATACCTAGAGTACACCTGGAGTATACCTGGAGTATACCTGGAGAATGCCTGGAGCATACCTTGAGTATACCTGGAGTACACATGGAGTATACCTGGAGTGTACCTGGATTGTACGTGGAGTATACCTGGAATATACCTGGAGTATACATGGAGTATACCTGGAGTATACCTGGAGCATACCTGGAGTATACCTGGAGTATACCTGGAGTATACATGGAGTATACCTGGAGTGTCCCTGGAGTATACCTGGAGTATACCTGGAGTATACCTGGAGTATACGTGGAGTGTCCCTGTAGTATACCTGGAGTGTCCCTGGAGTATACCTGGAGTATACCTGGAGTATACCTGGAGTGTCCCTGGAGTATACCTGGAGTATACCTGGAGTATACCTGGAGTATACCTGGAGTGTCCCTGGAGTATACCTGGAGTATACCTGGAGTATACCTGGAGTATACCTGGAGTGTCCCTGGAGTATACCTGGAGTATACCTGGAGTATACCTGGAGTATACCTGGAGTATACATGGAGTATACCTGGAGTGTCCCTGGAGTATACCTGGAGTATACCTGGAGTATACCTGGAGTATACGTGGAGTGTCCCTGTAGTATACCTGGAGTGTCCCTGGAGTATACCTGGAGTATACCTGGAGTATACCTGGAGTGTCCCTGGAGTATACCTGGAGTATACCTGGAGTATACCTGGAGTATACCTGGAGTGTCCCTGGAGTATACCTGGAGTATACCTGGAGTATACCTGGAGTATACCTGGAGTGTCCCTGGAGTATACCTGGAGTATACCTGGAGTATACCTGGAGTATACCTGGAGTGTCCCTGTAGTATACCTGGAGTATACCTGGAGTATACCTGGAGTATACGTGGAGTATACCTGGAGTGTCCCTGGAGTATACCTGGAGTATACATGGAGTATACCTGGAGTATACCTTGAGTATACATGGAGTATACCTGGAGTGTCCCTGGGGTATACCTGGAGTATACATTGAGTATACCTGGAGTGTACCTGGAGTATACCTGGAGTATACGTGGAGTATACCTGGAGTATATCTGGAGTATACATGGAGTATACCTGGAGTGTCCCTGGATTGTACCTGGAGTATACCTGGAGTATACCTGGAGTATACCTGGAGTGTACCTGGATTGTACCTGGAGTTTACCTGGAGTATACCTGGAGTATACCTGAAGTATACCAGAAGTATACCTGGAGTATATCTGGAGTATACCTGGAGTATACCTAGAGTACACCTGGAGTATACCTGGAGTATACCTGTAGAATGCCTGGAGCATACCTTGAGTATACCTGGAGTGCACATGGAGTATACCTGGAGTGTACCTGGATTGTACGTGGAGTATACCTGGAGTATACCTGGAGTATATCTGGAGTATACCTGGAGTATACCTGGAGCATACCTGGAGTATACTTGGAGTGTACTTTGAGTATACCTGGAGTATACCTGGAGTATAGCTGGAGTATACCTGGAGTATATCTGGAGTATACCTGGAGTATACCTGGAGTATATCTGGAGTATACCTGGAGTATATCTGGAGTATGCCTGGAGTATACCTAGAGTACACCTGGAGTATACCTGGAGTATACCTGGATCATACCTGAAGTATACCTGGAGTATACCTGGAGTATACCTGGAGTATATCTGGAGTATACCTAGAGTATACCTTGAGTACACCTGGAGTATACCTGGAGTATACCTGGAGTATACCTGGGGCATACCTTTTGTATATCTAGGGTATACCTGGAGTATACCTGGAGTACACCTGGAGTATACCTGGAGTATACCTGGAGTATACCTGGAGCATACCTGGAGTGTAACTAGAGTATACCTGGAGTATACCTGGAGTATACCTGGAGTGTACGTGGAGTATACCTGGAGTATACCTGGAGTGTACCTGGAGTATACCTGGAGTATTCCTGGAGTATACCTGGAGTGTACCTGGAGTGTACCTGGAGTATGCCGGGAGTTTACCTGGAGTATACCTGGAGTGTACTTGGAGTATACCTGGAGTATACCTGGAGTATACCTGGAGTATACCTGGAGTATACCTGGAGTGTACCTGTAGTAAACCTGGAGTATTCCTGGAGTATACCTGGAGTATTCCTGGAGTATACCTGGAGTATACCTGGAGTGTACCTGGAGTATACCTGGAATATACCTGGAGTATACCTGTAGTTTGCCTGGAGTATACCTGGAATATACTTGGAGTATACCTGGAGTATACCTGGATTGTACCAGGAGTATACCTGGAGTGTACCTGGAGTATACCTGGAGTATACCTGGAGTATACCTGGAGTGTACCTGGAGTGTACCTGGAGTGTACCTGGAGTATACCTGGGGTATGCCTGGAGTATACCTGGATTATACCTGGAGTGTACCTGGAGTATTCCTGGAGTATACCTGGAGTGTACCTGGAGCGTACCTGGAGCGTACCTGGAGTATACCTTGAGTGTACCTGGACTGGGTTTCGGAGGTCAACGCCCCCGCGGGCCGGTCTAAGACCAGGAATCGTGGTGGATCAGGGTCTGATCAATAAGGGTGTTACTGCTGGCCGCACGCAAACCGACGTACGAACCACAGCCTGGCTGGTCAGGTACTGACTAGGTGCCTGTCCAGCGCCTTCGTGTAGACAACCAGGGGTCTATTGGTAATCACCATTTTGTATGCAGGGAGGGAGTTGAACAGTCTTGGGCTCCTGACACTCACTGTGTTGTCTTTTAGTGTACTCGTGACGCTCCTGCTTTTCATTGGGGGAATGTTGCATCTCTTGCCTAGTCTTTTTCTTTCATAGGGAGTGGTTTTCGTGTGCAAGTTTGGTATTAATCCCTCTAGGATTTTCCAAGTGCATATTATCATGTATCTTTCTCGCCTATGTACCAGGGAATACAAATCAAGGGACTTCAATCTTTCCCAGTAATTTAAGTGCCTTATGCGCGCCGTGAAAGTTCTCTGTACACTCTCCAGGTCAGCAATTTCGCCTACACAGTTAGTGTACAGCAGTATTCCAGCCTAGAGAGAACAAGAGATTTGAAGAGAATCATCATGGGCTTGGCGTCCATAGTTTTGAAGGTTCTCATTATCCATCCTATAATTTTTCTAGCAGATGAGGCAGATACACTGCTGTGGCCTTTGAAGGTGCGATCCTCTGACATTATCAGTCCCAGGTCCTTCACCTCGTTCCTTCATTTTCCCCGTACTTACAAAACCTCTGTTCTTTCTTCCCCGCAGAAAAAAAAATCGAATTTCCTTCTTTCTTAAACACAAAACCTATTTCCTTCCTTCCCCACACAAAACCTATTTCCTTCTTTACCTACACAAAACATCTTGTCTTCCTTCTGCCGCCCCGCCTCAGCCCACCAACTCACAAAAAAAGAGAATTAGTTTCATAAATTTACCATGTGATAGTCAGGTAGCAATCAAGCCAATATGTACATGTTTTGACTCACTGTGGACGGTATAAAGAAATTAAATTTTTCTCGTTAATGTATATGCAAATGATGTTGTATGTGCAACACACGAACCTGTCAGCTGTAAAATGAAACACATGAAGCAAAAACATAGCAGCATATCAGGTTAACTGCATGCCGCAGTCCTAAAGAATATTCTATATTTATATGAAGTTTAACATGCCCGTGTGAGTCAGTCAGTCCCTTGTTAGCATAATGTCAGACGCTTATGCTATATAATTATGCACCTCTGCTCTTCTTCAGAAATGGATTGATTCTTTAAGATTATTATTATATTTATAGGGAAGCACTAAACCCATAGGGTCTTATAGACCCTGGGAGACATTCATGTTCGATCCAAGGAAGGAGAGGACGTGTCCAATTCCTTGGGTTAAGAGCCCCTAGCTGGCATCAAGGATCCTTCCTTGAGGGGAGATATACAGTAAGAGTATTCTTATGTACAAACACGACACTCACTGTCGACAAGGACTAGGTACGGATTCTCCAAACTATTCGAGATGCATTGTGAATTGCTAAGATAAAAGTTAGGAAAGTATTTTTAACCTAATAAAATTAAGATTTTTGTTTAATGTTAGATACACTAATGAATGTATTTGTCATATGGAATGCATCAGTTATCAAAATTTTGGTTTTCCAAAACCATTTCTATAAAGTTAGAGACATTACGGAAACAGCCAAGGTGTGTGCCTGCCCCGTTCCATATGGTAATTAGATTGTAGCAGCATACACTAGTTATGTATCCTGTCATTTTCCATCACACAAGATGTGTTTCTTGCAGGAGATAATGAAATCTGTCAGCCTGAGCTACGAGACTTCAGCAAGGCGAGGAGGATAACGTCAAATGGTTAATGGAGAAGATGAGGCAGAAAAAAAAGATTAGAAAAAGAACTACAGATTAGATTCCTTAAGAAACGTGCTTAAGTGTTCCATATCGTTCCAGAGAAAGAAAGTAAGAGTATTCCAGGTGGTCCCAGGAACTGGAAATTAAGAAAAAGTATTCCAGGTTGTTCCTGGAGCTTTATATTATGGAAGAACGTTTCAAGTTTTAGAATATTCCAGGTAGTATCATGACCTGGAAATATGTAAGGGAATTCCAGGTCGTATTGGTGACTAGTAATTCGAAAAGAGTTTTCCCAGTTGTATCAGGGGTTAGAAATTAAGAACACTTTAGGTATTACCTGGACGGAAAATTAAGAGCGTTCACTTCATTGCAAGCAGTGTACATTAAGTATTGGTATAAACCTTGGTAATAAATACCGACAAGTTGGTTTAGAAAGACACGTAAGCAAACACTATAACATATTTATTAGAAAACGTTTCGGTCCTGGGACCTTGATCACTTCTCAAGAAGTGATCAAGGTCCCAGGACCGAAACGTTTTCTAATAAATATGTTATAGTGTTTGCTTACGTGTCTTTCTAAACCAACATTAAGTAATGTTGTTCCAGCTCGTATAAGCGACTGGGGCTAAGAAACAGTTGTTTCAAACTGTACCAGAGAATGGATATAATAACATGTCTTACGTCTTACCAAGGACTGGAAACATAAAACATCTTTCACGTCTTATTAATGACTGGAAATAAGAAACGTCTTTCAGGTCGTACTGATGACTGGAAATAAGAACCGTCTTTCAGGTCGTACTAATGACTGGAAATAAGAAGCGTCTTTCAGGTCGTACTAACGACTGGAACCATAAAACATCTTTCAGGTCGTACTAAGGAGTGGAACCATAAAACATCTTTCAGGTCGTACTAATGACTGGAAACATAAAACATCTCTCAGGTCGTACTTATGACTGTAAATAAGAAACATCTCCCAGGTCGTACTTATGACTGGAAATAAGAAACATCTCCCAGGTCGTACTTATGACTGGAAATAAGGTATGAACGTTTCGCCTAATGACAGCAGTAAGAAAAAGACGTCTGAAGTTAAAAACCTGTTGGTATTATCTAAAAGGTAAATAAAACAATGGAAAATGAATAAAAAATAAATTGCAAATTCAAGATGGGATCAAAAGCCATGCCAAGACTGAATGTCGTAAATAGGTGTCGTATTTAGCGAACCGAGGATCGGACCTCCACCACATCTCATGCTGAATGACCCACACGAGGTTTATGCTCAACATATACATGTCATATACGACAGTAAATGAGACTAGAAGAAGATGCTTAATTATCTTAAGAGACTCTTACTGCCAAAGAAAATGGAGCTGTAGACATTATTACTCAAGATTCAGTTCTGCGAGATATTAATAAATAAGCTTCAGTAAGATGAGCACATAATTACGTAAGCTTCAGAAAGGGCAGATGTTAATAAGCTTCAACAAGGCCAGATGTTAATAAGCTTCAACAAGGTCAGATGTTAATAAGCTTCAACAAGGTCAGATGTTAATAAGCTTCAACAAGGTCAGATGTTAATAAGCTTCAACAAGGCCAGATGTTAATAAGCTTCAACAAGGTCAGATGTTAATAAGCTTCAACAAGGCCAGATGTTAATAAGCTTCAACAAGGCCAGATGTTAATAAGCTTCAACAAGGCCAGATGTTAATAAGCTTCAACAAGGTCAGATGTTAATAAGCTTCAACAAGGTCAGATGTTAATAAGCTTCAACAAGGTCAGATGTTAATAAGCTTCAACAAGGTCAGATGTTAATAAGCTTCAACAAGGTCAGATGCTAATAAGCTTCAACAAGGCCAGATGTTAATAAGCTTCAACAAGGTCAGATGTTAATAAGCTTCAACAAGGCCAGATGTTAATAAGCTTCAACAAAGCCAGATGTTAATAAGCTTCAACAAGGTCAGATGTTAATAAGCTTCAACAAGGTCAGATGTTAATAAGCTTCAACAAGGTCAGATGTTAATAAGCTTCAACAAGGCCAGATGTTAATAAGCTTCAACAAGGTCAGATGTTAATAAGCTTCAACAAGGTCAGATGTTAATAAGCTTCAACAAGGTCAGATGTTAATAAGCTTCAACAAGGTCAGATGTTAATAAGCTTCAACAAGGCCAGATGTTAATAAGCCTCAACAAGGTCAGATGTTAATAAGCTTCAACAAGGCCAGATGTTAATAAGCTTCAACAAGGTCAGATGTTAATAAGCTTCAACAAGGTCAGATGCTAATAAGCTTCAACAAGGCCAGATGTTAATAAGCTTCAACAAGGTCAGATGTTAATAAGCTTCAACAAGGCCAGATGTTAATAAGCTTCAACAAGGCCAGATGTTAATAAGCTTCAACAAGGTCAGATGTTAATAAGCTTCAACAAGGTCAGATGTTAATAAGCTTCAACAAGGTCAGATGTTAATAAGCTTCAACAAGGCCAGATGTTAATAAGCTTCAACAAGGTCAGATGTTAATAAGCTTCAACAAGGTCAGATGTTAATAAGCTTCAACAAGGTCAGATGTTAATAAGCTTCAACAAGGTCAGATGTTAATAAGCTTCAACAAGGCCAGATGTTAATAAGCTTCAACAAGGTCAGATGTTAATAAGCTTCAACAAGGCCAGATGTTAATAAGCTTCAACAAGGTCAGATGTTAATAAGCTTCAACAAGGTCAGATGTTAATAAGCTTCAACAAGGCCAGATGTTAATAAGCTTCAACAAGGTCAGATGTTAATAAGCTTCAACAAGGCCAGATGTTAATAAGCTTCAACAAGGTCAGATGTTAATAAGCTTCAACAAGGTCAGATGTTAATAAGCTTCAACAAGGTCAGATGTTAATAAGCTTCAACAAGGCCAGATGTTAATAAGCTTCAACAAGGTCAGATGTTAATAAGCTTCAACAAGACCAGATGTTAATAAGCTTCAACAAGGTCAGATGTTAATAAGTTTCAACAAGGTCAGATGTTAATAAGCTTCAACAAGGTCAGATGTTAATAAGTTTCAACAAGGTCAGATGTTAATAAGCTTCAACAAGGCCAGATGTTAATAAGCTTCAACAAGGTCAGATGTTAATAAGCTTCAACAAGGTCGGATGTTAATAAGCTTCAACAAGGTCAGATGTTAATAATCTTCAACAAGGTCAGATGTTAATAAGCTTCAACAAGGTCAGATGTTAATAAGCTTCAACAAGGCCAGATGTTAATAAGCTTCAACAAGGTCAGATGTTAATAAGCTTCAACAAGGTCAGATGTTAATAAGCTTCAACAAGGTCAGATGTTAATAAGCTTCAACAAGGTCAGATGTTAATAAGCTTCAACAAGGCCAGATGTTAATAAGCCTCAACAAGGTCAGATGTTAATAAGCTTCAACAAGGCCAGATGTTAATAAGCTTCAACAAGGTCAGATGTTAATAAGCTTCAACAAGGTCAGATGCTAATAAGCTTCAACAAGGCCAGATGTTAATAAGCTTCAACAAGGTCAGATGTTAATAAGCTTCAACAAGGCCAGATGTTAATAAGCTTCAACAAGGTCAGATGTTAATAAGCTTCAACAAGGCCAGATGTTAATAAGCTTCAGCAAGGCCAGATGTTAATAAGCTTCAACAAGGACAGATGTTAATAAGCTTCAACAAGGCCAGATGTTAATAAGCTTCAACAAGGCCAGATGTTAATAAGCTTCAACAAGGCCAGATGTTAATAAGCTTCAACAAGGCTAGATGTTAATAAGCTTCAACAAGGTCAGATGTTAATAAGCTTCAACAAGGCCAGATGTTAATAAGCTTCAACAAGGCCAGATGTTAATAAGCTTCAACAAGGCCAGATGTTAATAAGCTTCAACAAGGCTAGATGTTAATAAGCTTCAACAAGGTCAGATGTTAATAAGCTTCAACAAGGCTAGATGTTAATAAGCTTCAACAAGGCCAGATGTTAATAAGCTTCAACAAGGCTAGATGTTAATAAGCTTCAACAAGGTCAGATGTTAATAAGCTTCAACAAGGCCAGATGTTAATAAGCTTCAACAAGGCCAGATGTTAATAAGCTTCAACAAGGCTAGATGTTAATAAGCTTCAACAAGGTCAAACATTATTAAGCTTCAACAAAATATTTTATTATTTCAATAAAAAATGCGAAGATAAACTAGACAGTCACAGATGAGTTGAAAAGACACTTTAATAACGAGAAATATTAATTATCAGGTAATGATAATTCAGAATAAAGAGGGTAATTTTAATCCTGGGAGAACAAAGAGTGTAATATTAATCCAGAAAGAACAAAGAACGTAATGTTAATCCAGAGAGAACAAAGAGTGCAATGTTAATCCAGTGAGAACAAAGAGTGCAATGTTAATCCAGTGAGAACAAAGAGTGCAATGTTAATCCAGAGAGAACAAAGAGTGCAATGTTAATCCAGTGAGAACAAAGAGTGCAATGTTAATCCAGTAAGAACAAAGAGTGCAATGTTAATCCAGTGAGAACAAAGAGTGCAATGTTCATCCAGTGAGAACAAAGAGTGCAATGTTAATCCAGTGAGAACAAAGAGTGCAATGTTCATCCAGTGAGAACAAAGAGTGCAATGTTCATCCAGTGAGAACAAAGAGTGCAATGTTCATCCAGTGAGAACAAAGAGTGCAATGTTCATCCAGGGTGAACAAAGAGTGTAATGTTAATCCAGAATAAAGAGGGTTATTTTAATCTTGGGAGAACAAAGAGGGTAATGTTAGTCCAGAGAGAACAAAGAGTGTAATGTTAATCCAGAGAGAACAGGTGGGTAGTAATTATTTAGAGAGAACACAGAGAAAACATTAATCCAGAGTGAACAATAAAGTTTTGTTAGTCCAGAGAGAAAAAAAGTGATGTTTTTTGTCCTGAGAGAGACAGACAGACAGAGACAAACAGACCGGCAAAGACAGAGAGCGAAGAAAAAACAGACAGATAGACAGCAGCGTTGTATCTTTACATAATTCTGAGTCGTTTTTCCTTAATGTAATTCTAGAATTATGACAGGTGGCAAAATTGTTCAAACTTTTAAGATGAACCAAAAATTCGTAAAAGCTGTCACGAGCTTTTCAAAGTTGTGGTTCAGGAAGACAGCTTTCTGGAGGTGACTGCCTGGGAGGTGACTGCCTGGGAGGTGACTGCCTGGGAGGTGACTGCCTGGGAGGTGACTGCCTGGGAGGTGACTGTGCCTGGGAGGTGACTGCCTGGGAGGTGACTGTGCCTGGGAGGTGACTGTGCCTGGGAGGTGACTGTGCCTGGGAGGTGACTGCCTGGGAGGTGACTGCCTGGGAGGTGACTGCCTGGGAGGTGACTGCCTGGGAGGTGACTGTGCCTGGGAGGTGACTGCCTGGGAGGTGACTGCCTGTGAGGTGACTGTGCCTGGGAGGTGACTGCCTGGGAGGTGACTGACTGGGAGGTGACTGCCTGGGAGGTGACTGTGCCTGGGAGGTGACTGCCTGGGAGGTGACTGCCTGGGAGGTGACTGCCTGGGAGGTGACTGTGCCTGGGAGGTGACTGCCTGGGAGGTGACTGCCTGGGAGGTGACTGCCTGGGAGGTGACTGCCTGGGAGGTGACTGCCTGGGAGGTGACTGCCTGGGAGGTGACTGGGAGGTGACTGTGCCTGGGAGGTGACTGCCTGGGAGGTGACTGCCTGTGAGGTGACTGTGCCTGGGAGGTGACTGCCTGGGAGGTGACTGCCTGGGAGGTGACTGCCTGGGAGGTGACTGTGCCTGGGAGGTGACTGTGCCTGGGAGGTGACTGCCTGGGAGGTGACTGCCTGGGAGGTGACTGCCTGGGAGGTGACTGCCTGGGAGGTGACTGTGCTGGGAGGTGACTGTGCCTGGGAGGTGACTGCCTGGGAGGTGACTGTGCCTGGGAGGTGACTGCCTGGGAGGTGACTGCCTGGGAGGTGACTGCCTGGGAGGTGACTGTGCCTGGGAGGTGACTGTGCCTGGGAGGTGACTGCCTGGGAGGTGACTGCCTGGGAGGTGACTGCCTGGGAGGTGACTGTGCCTGGGAGGTGACTGCCTGGGAGGTGACTGCCTGTGAGGTGAGTGTGACTGTGCCTGGGAGGTGACTGCCTGGGAGGTGACTGCCTGGGAGGGGACTGTGCCTGGGAGGTGACTGCCTGGGAGGTGACTGCCTGTGAGGTGACTGTGCCTGGGAGGTGACTGCCTGGGAGGTGACTGCCTGGGAGGTGACTGCCTGGGAGGTGACTGTGCCTGGGAGGTGACTGCCTGGGAGGTGACTGCCTGTGAGGTGACTGTGCCTGGGAGGTGACTGTGCCTGGGAGGTGACTGCCTGGGAGGTGACTGCCTGGGAGGTGACTGCCTGGGAGGTGACTGTGCCTGGGAGGTGACTGCCTGGGAGGTGACTGCCTGTGAGGTGACTGTGCCTGGGAGGTGACTGCCTGGGAGGTGACTGCCTGGGAGGTGACTGCCTGGGAGGTGACTGTGCCTGGGAGGTGACTGTGCCTGGGAGGTGACTGCCTGGGAGGTGACTGCCTGGGAGGTGACTGCCTGGGAGGTGACTGCCTGGGAGGTGACTGTGCCTGGGAGGTGACTGTGCCTGGGAGGTGACTGCCTGTGAGGTGACTGTGCCTGGGAGGTGACTGCCTGGGAGGTGACTGCCTGGGAGGTGACTGCCTGGGAGGTGACTGTGCCTGGGAGGTGACTGTGCCTGGGAGGTGACTGCCTGGGAGGTGACTGCCTGGGAGGTGACTGCCTGGGAGGTGACTGTGCCTGGGAGGTGACTGCCTGGGAGGTGACTGCCTGGGAGGTGACTGTGCCTGGGAGGTGACTGCCTGGGAGGTGACTGCCTGGGAGGTGACTGCCTGGGAGGTGACTGCCTGGGACGTGACTGCCTGGGAGGTGACTGTGCCTGGGAGGTGACTGTGCCTGGGAGGTGACTGTGCCTGGGAGGTGACTGCCTGGGAGGTGACTGTGCCTGGGAGGTGACTGTGCCTGGGAGGTGACTGCCTGGGAGGTGACTGTGCCTGGGAGGTGACTGTGCCTGGGAGGTGACTGGCTGGGAGGTGACAGTGCCTGGGAGGTGACTGTGCCTGGGAGGTGACTGTGCCTGGGAGGTGACTGTGCCTGGGAGGTGACTGCCTGGGAGGTGACTGTGCCTGGGAGGTGACTGTCTGGGAGGTGACTGTGCCTGGGAGGTGACTGCCTGGGAGGTGACTGTGCCTGGGAGGTGACTGCCTGGGAGGTGACTGTGCCTGGGAGGTGACTGTGCCTGGGAGGTGACTGTGCCTGGGATGTGACTGTGCCTGGGAGGTGACTGTGCCTGGGAGGTGACTGTGCCTGGGAGGTGACTGTGCCTGGGAGGTGACTGTGCCTGGGAGGTGACTGTGCCTGGGAGGTGACTGTGCCTGGGAGGTGACTGTGCCTGGGAGGTGACTGTGCCTGGGAGGTGACTGTGCCTGGGAGGTGACTGTGCCTGGGAGGTGACTGTGCCTGGGAGGTGACTGTGCCTGGGAGGTGACTGTGCCTGGGAGGTGACTGTGCCTGGGAGGTGACTGTGCCTGGGAGGTGACTGTGCCTGGGAGGTGACTGTGCCTGGGAGGTGACTGTGCCTGGGAGGTGACTGTGCCTGGGAGGTGACTGCCTGGGAGGTGACTGTGCCTGGGAGGTGACTGTGCCTGGGAGGTGACTGTGCCTGGGAGGTGACTGTGCCTGGGAGGTGACTGCCTGAGAGGTGACTGTGCCTGGGAGGTGACTGTGCCTGGGAGGTGACTGTGCCTGGGAGGTGACTGAGAGGTGACTGCCTGGGAGGTGACTGTGCCTGGGAAGTGACTGTGCCTGGGAGGTGACTGTGCCTGGGAGGTGACTGTGCCTGGGAGGTGACTGCCTGAGAGGTGACTGTGCCTGGGAGGTGACTGCCTGAGAGGTGACTGCCTGGGAGGTGACTGCCTGGGAGGTGACTGTGCTGGGAGGTGACTGCCTGCCTGGGAGGTGACTGCCTGGGAGGTGACCGCCTGGGAGGTGACTGGGCCTGGGAGGTGACTGCCTGGGAGGTGACTGTGCCTGGGAGGTGACTGTGCCTGGGAGGTGACTGCCTGGGAGGTGACTGTGCCTGGGAGGTGACTGTGCCTGGGACGTGACTGCCTGGGAGGTGACTGTGCCTGGGAGGTGACTGTGCCTGGGAGGTGACTGTCTGGGAGGTGACTGTGCCTGGGAGGTGACTGCCTGGGAGGTGACTGTGCCTGGGAGGTGACTGTGCCTGGGACGTGACTGCCTGGGAGGTGACTGTGCCTGGGAGGTGACTGTGCCTGGGAGGTGACTGTCTGGGAGGTGACTGTGCCTGGGACGTGACTGCCTGGGAGGTGACTGTGGGAGGTGACCTGGGAGGTGACTGTGCCTGGGAGGTGACTGTGCCTGGGAGGTGACTGTGCCTGGGAGGTGACTGTGAGGTGACTGTGCCTGGGAGGTGACTGTGCCTGGGAGGTGACTGTGCCTGGGAGGTGACTGTGCCTGGGAGGTGACTGTGACTGGGAAGTGACTGTGCCTGGGAGGTGACTGTGCCTGGGAGGTGACTGCCTGAGAGGTGACTGTGCCTGGGAGGTGACTGTGCCTGGGAGGTGACTGCCTGAGAAGTGACTGTGCCTGGGAGGTGACTGTGCCTGGGAGGTGACTGTGCTGGGAGGTGACTGTGCCTGGGAGGTGACTGTGCCTGGGAGGTGACTGTGCCTGGGAGGTGACTGCCTGGGAGGTGACTCTGCCTGGGAAGTGACTGTGCCTGGGAGGTGACTGTGCCTGGGAGGTGACTGTGCCTGGGAGGTGACTGCCTGGGAGGTGACTGTGCCTGGGAGGTGACTGTGCCTGGGAGGTGACTGTGCCTGGGAGGTGACTGTCCTGGGAGGTGACTGTGCCTGGGAGGTGACTGTGCCTGGGACGGGACTGTGCCTGGGAGGTGACTGTGCCTGGGTGGTGAGTGCCTGGGAGGTGACTGTGCCTGGGAGGTGACTGTGCCTGGGAGGTGACTGTGCCTGGGAGGTGACTGCCTGGGAGGTGACTGCCTGGGAGGTGACTGTGCCTGGGAGGTGACTGTGCGTGGGAGGTGACTGTGCGTGGGAGGTGACTGCCTGGGAGGTGACTGCCTGGGAGGTGACTGTGCCTGGGAGGTGACTGTGCCTGGGAGGTGACTGTCTGAGAGGTGACTGCCTGGGAGGTGACTGTGCCTGGGAGGTGACTGTGCCTGGGAGGTGACTGTGCCTGGGAGGTGACTGTCTGAGAGGTGACTGCCTGGGAGGTGACTGTGCCTGGGAGGTGACTGTGCCTGGGAGGTGACTGCCTGGGAGGTGACTGCCTGGGAGGTGACTGTGCCTGGGAGGTGACTGTGCGTGGGAGGTGACTGTGCCTGGGAGGTGACTGTCTGAGAGGTGACTGCCTGGGAGGTGACTGTGCCTGGGAGGTGACTGTGCCTGGGAGGTGACTGTCTGAGAGGTGACTGCCTGGGAGGTGACTGTGCCTGGGAGGTGACTGTGCCTGGGAGGTGACTGCCTGGGAGGTGACTGCCTGGGAGGTGACTGTGCCTGGGATGTGACTGTGCCTGGGAGGTGACTGTGCCTGGGAGGTGACTGTCTGAGAGGTGACTGCCTGGGAGGTGACTGTGCCTGGGAGGTGATTGTGCCTGGGAGGTGACTGTCTGAGAGGTGACTGCCTGGGAGGTGACTGTGCCTGGGAGGTGACTGTGCCTGGGAGGTGACTGCCTGGGAGGTGACTGCCTGGGAGGTGACTGTGCCTGGGAGGTGACTGTGCCTGGGAGGTGACTGTGCCTGGGAGGTGACTGTCTGAGAGGTGACTGCCTGGGAGGTGACTGTGCCTGGGAGGTGATTGTGCCTGGGAGGTGACTGTGCCTGGGAGGTGACTGTGCCTGGGAGGTGACTGTGCCTGGGAGGTGAGTGTGCCTGGGAGGTGATTGTGCCTGGGAGGTGACTGTGCCTGGGAGGTGACTGTGCCTGGGAGGGGATTGTGCCTGGGAGGTGATTGTCTGAGAGGTGACTGCCTGGGAGGTGACTGTGCCTGGGAGGTGATTGTGCCTGGGAGGTGACTGTGCCTGGGAGGTGACTGTGCCTGGGAGGTGACTGTGCCTGGGAGGTGACTGTGCCTGGGAGGTGATTGTGCCTGGGAGGTGACTGTGCCTGGGAGGTGACTGTGCCTGGGAGGTGACTGTGCCTGGGAGGTGATTGTCTGAGAGGTGACTGTGCCTGGGAGGTGACTGTGCCTGGGAGGTGACTGTGCTCGGAAGATGAATATGCTTGGAGGATGAATATGCTTGGAGGATGACGGAGTTAGGGAGGAGAGAAGAACACACAAAACTGGTTCCTGACAGAACTGGGTCGGACACTCAGCAGTCCCAGTACCATGGAGACAAAAGATATGTTCACCAAGAGTACTAACAAAATAGCACAATACCCAAGCATCCTCAGTGATAAATGCTCTTTCCATTTAGCCAACATTCAAGGTTCGAAAACCAATGAAAATGACGGAGTTAGTTGTATAAATGAGTTCCTCACAAATCATAGGGTATGGCTCGAACCACAGTGAGCCCTGTAACTCACAGGCCAGTGCGCTAACCACTCTACCAACAGGCTCTAATAGGCTTCATCCAGCTAGGTACATTTCTGTACATATTATTAGAGCCATCTGGGTGAGTAGTTAAGACACTGGTTCTACCAGTTCTCTGGTTTGTTTGCATTGATATTTGTGATTTCGTGAGTCATGGGTTCCTCGCAGAAGCAAATGTTATGTTTGCAGTATTTACTGGAACACATGCAAAGGATGCCTTGGTTGGTGAGAACGAGCAGAGTAAGTAGATCAGAGGAAGAAGTAAGACTGTGTGAAAGACGCATTACTTCACAGAACTGTTGAAACATTAAATGATTCAGTAAAAACTCTCAACAATAAAAGGTGAAGAATGAAACACTTATGCAACATTTAGGAATCTAAATTGCGGAAATGTTTCCAGAATAAAGAATACCAAATGCCGCACAGGTGTCTCATTCTTCAGCATGTTGCACAGGTATCTCATTCTTCAGCATGTTGCACAGGTGTCTCATTCTTCAGCATGTTGCACAGGTGTCTCATTCTTCAGCATGTTGCACAGGTGTCTCATTCTTCAGCATGTTGCACAGGTATCTCATTCTTCAGCATGTTGCACAGGTGTCTCATTCTTCAGCATGTTGCACAGGTGTCTCATTCTTCAGCATGTTGCACAGGTGTCTCATTCTTCAGCATGTTGCACAGGTGTCTCATTCTCCAGCATGTTGCACAGGTATCTCATTCTTCAGCATGTTGCACAGGTGTCTCATTCTTCAGCATGTTGCACAGGTGTCTCATTCTTCAGCATGTTGCACAGGTGTCTCATTCTTCAGCATGTTGCACAGGTATCTCATTCTTCAGCATGTCGGTTTTATTAACCATTTATATCATACCATTAAAAAGGGAAAAGCAGAATCTATTAATTATCGTTGTATATAAATCACCGTCAGTAACAGCTGAGAAATTCACGAATCAGATAAGTAATAGATAACTGACCTGAAACTTAACAATACAACACGAAATATTAACCTCGATGAAGAACTCAACCTCCCAGATATGAAATGGAATACTGAAGTGTAAATCACAGCTTTGTATCAAACAGCTCCCGGAACTATGTTGATTTTGGGAGTTTGTGCAAAGTTTTCTTTGAACCAACAGATACTATAACCAGCTAGAAATAAAAATACGCTGGATTTGTTCTTCACGAACAACCAGGAACTTACAAGAAACATAAACTTAATACAATTTATTGTTCCTTGATCATTGTTACATAATGCTATGTCTATAATGTATAGACATCTCTTGAGAATACTAGAAAGTCAACGTATTGATCCCCTTCTAGCATCTAGTCTATTTCTGGTTTTGTAAGAATTTGTCAATATATGATTGAGTCCAGTTATCCCTTGAATTTGAGAGAAATATCAGTAGTGTTCTGGGATCACAGCTAGATGATAATAAACCAACCGAATAAAATTTGATATCTTTAATTACAAGGTTGGCTAGGTGGACAATATCGAAGTAAATAAGTTTGATGTAATTTAAGACATTAGCTCCTACACTTCTCTTGTAGTGCAATGTTATATTGTACTTATAGTAGTATAGTGCTGAGGGC
Source organism: Cherax quadricarinatus (assembly GCF_038502225.1). NCBI lineage: Eukaryota > Metazoa > Arthropoda > Malacostraca > Decapoda > Parastacidae > Cherax > Cherax quadricarinatus. The sequence continues at coordinate 13,137,889 of NC_091313.1, forward strand.
ACATTTCACAACAGCGTGACTCGCAAGTACCGTCTGGTACGTTGATAAGTAAACGACTAATACTAGTATATACAAGTGTGTGTGAGAATGTGTATGTGCTCAAAGTGCTCGCTATGTCTCATTAAGACTCGACTCGACTTAGACTTAAAAAGTGACCGAAAAGTAGTCCACAAATGTATCTGCTCGACCATCAAACAGCTTGCTTCAACAAAATGACGAGCCATTAGCCAAACAGCAATAATGTACTAAGCAGCAGTAAGCAGCAGCACAGTGTCAGGAACAAGGAGACAAAACAACGACCCTAACTGGGGACCTTCAGCAGATCCTCCATAAAAGGAATAAAACTCTTAATACTGAATCTAAGTTCAACATAGCCAAATCTCTAAGTACGACAGTGCGTAGATGCCATAAAGTAGGTCAGAAGCTTCTGCTTGGGACCAGGGTTGGACAAAGTGCCAGTATGACCACAACCTCAGCAAAACGTCAAAAATCACTAAGCCTGAGCAATGCTCTGTGAACACAGTTACACAGAGTTACAAGAAACATGTTTCGGTTCTCCAACGATAAATTAGACACATGTGCAACTCTTGGGTATCTTTATTGAGGAAACGTTTCGCCACACAGTGGCTTCATCAGTCCATACAAAGGAGAAACTTGAAGAACAGGAGGAGAATGAGGTAATCAGTCCCTCAGCCTTGAGTCGATGTGGTCAGTCCATCAATCTTGAATAGAATACGGCATATGAGTGGAGAAGCAACTTATAAACCGTAGGCAGGAGAGGTGCAGCAGTCGTAGGTGGTGTCACATTTGTCTAATGTGGAAGTAGGTCGTGCCCAAGGGTTAGGCAAGTGAAGAATTCCCAAGTATTAAGATCCCAAGAAGTTGCAGTGTCTGACAGGATTGTAGATGAATGGTTCACAGAACCGACACATTGATAAATTAGACACATGTGCAACTCTTGGGTATCTTTGAGGAAACGTTTCCTCAATAAAGATACCCAAGAGTTGCACATGTGTCTAATTTATCAATGTGTCGGTTCTGTGAACCATTCATCTGAAATCATACTCTACCAAAACAGAGTCTAGAGAAACGAGAGAGAAGAGAGATGCTTCTAGGACAAGAAGCAGATCTAGAGAAAGGTGCTTCTCAGGAAAGAAGCAGATCTAGAGAGAGCCGCTTCTCGTAGGAGTAGCTAAATAGAGTGATGTAGAGAGAGCAGTCTCCAACCTCAGGTGCAATCACGTGACTAGCCAGTGCAACTCCAGGGATGCCGAGAGGTAAACAAGTGAGCCGGTAGTTAGGAAGGCAGTTTGCGAGTGGAAAGCCAATCACAACTCTCCAACAGCGAGCACATTGAAATGTAAATGTAACATCCTACCTACAGACATAGCTAATATAATAAATTAAATAATAATATAAAGCAAGATATTTTAATTTTAGCTATTAAAGAAAATATCGGCAATATAAAATTATGTGAAGGATAATATATACCTATAATACACATTATATACATTGGATCCCATTCAGGGGGCGCAACAATCACGATTATCGCGGAGATACAAGCAAGTGTAAATTCAGCGGTGGAAAACTTCCAGAAACAGTGTACAACAAGGAATGTTCAGAAAATTCAAGTTCAACAATCAGAGAATTTCTGCGATAAAATGTAAAAAAAGAAGCATCAGATACCCTGGAAAACATTCATGATCACCCTAGACACACAACAGTGATTGCAAAACTTGAATACAGAAGAATATAATGTCTATATAACATAGGCACTGTTGAGAAAACCTAAAGATGATCATACATGGAGAGAAAGCGTAGAAGAATGTTCAGAGAAAGAAATGAGGTTTTCGGTTTGATTAAAAACGTGTCTGTCACCGCGAAGATAATCTTGGGTTAGAAATTACCGAAATAGGACAAAAAATTTAACTTTCGTACTAGACAGAAGAAGAACAAATGAAACACATAAACCATCCAGGATACTGCAAGAAACCCCGAATATTTCCATACATCTTCAAAATTCATAGAGAACTTCTTGTAAAATAGAACCATTAATTTGGAGCATTAATCAAAGGAGGTTCATACACTGACTGAAAAAAAAATCTAAAAAACTGTGTCCTGGAGGACACTGCATTCTGGAGGACACTGCGTTCTGGAGGACACCTGTGTCCTGGAGGACACTGTGTTCTGCAGAAGACTGTGTTCAGAAGGACATTAAGTTCGGGTAATGACTGGGAGAACTCTGTGTTGGGGAAGACTTTACGTTCGGGAAAATTTTGTATTAGGGTGAGGCTATCTTTGGGAGGACTCTGTGTTGGGAAGAACTCTGTGTTCTCAGACTCAGTCTTCGAAGAAGGCTGAGTCTGAGTAAAGATTGAGTTCGGGAGAAGACTGTGTTCGGGAGGAGAGTGTGCTCGAGAGGAGACTATTCAGTAGGAGACTTTGAAGTTCCAGACACAATTTTGCACGTAAAATGATAAAAAAAGATATTTCACAGATATTTGATCGTAGGAATCCCACTTGTCAACACACAAGAGGCAGAGCGAGCGAGGCTCAGGGAAGCCAAGGAGGATACTATCCCTCCCCCCCAGGAAGGAAAAAAATAGAAGTGATCTAAATATCTAAAAGCAATTCCCCTGAGACTTGAAAGAGGTCGGTAGGGTTTTAGAAAGGCTTCCTATTTCGCTTACATTACCGTATATCTGTAAGCAAGGAAGTTGAAGGTTCATAATGTTTAACTTTACAAATATTTTTGAGTATTATATGCAGGAATGTAAGCATAAATATCATGAAAACTAGATAATCTATAGGGAAGGTAAAATACTGTCATTCAAGGTTTCTCGAGTTTTAAAGCTGCACGATAAACACCAATGTATAACCAGCAAAGCAGGGAGGAATAAAGGAGGGAAGAAGAGGAGGGAGATAATATTCTGTGGGTCTCATTGGTCAGCCAGCTCTGCCTGCCTGCCTGCCTGCCTGCCTGCCTGCCTGCCTGCCTGCCTGCCTGCCTGCCTGCCTGCCTGCCTGCCTGCCTGCCTGACTGCCTGTCTGCTTGCCTGTCTGCCTGCCTGCCTGTCTGCCTGCCTGATTGCCTGCCTGCCAGCCTGCCTGACTGCCTGCCTGCCTGCCTATCTGCCTATCTGCCTGCCTGCCTATCTGCCTGCCTGCCTGCCTGCTTGACTGTCTGCCTACTGTCTGCCTGACTGTCTGCCTGCCTGCCTATCTGCCTATCTGCCTGCCTGCCTGCCTGCCTGCCTGCCTGCCTGCCTGCCTGCCTGCCTGCCTGCCTGCCTGCCTGCCTGCTTGTCTGCCTGTCTGCCTGCCTGCCTGCCACAGCCAACAGATATCTTTATTTTCACGTGCGAGTTTATAAACAAGCGATCTGCTGGTCGTCCGTCAGGGTCTCTGCACCACTGAATGGGTCATTTAATGATAACTTATTCCATGTGACTTTTTCCCTGATGACCAATTCAATATCAATATCGAAGTAAAGTAATTTATGATCTTTCCCAGCATAAATGAATTTAAAGGTTAGTATTTTGGACAAAGTCCTCGTTCTGACCCGTATGTGTGTTAAGAAAATGCAAGTTTATTCCTTAACTGTGATGAGTACATCTATACAAGAGTGGCCTCTCTTAACGACATTATAGTTCACAAAAGAATTCTTGTGACTAAGTGAAGTACACGTGTATGTTTTGTGCTTTGGACTCATTTGGTCACCAATAGATTTAGTGACCTTAAAAATAATTCTTTAAAAGAAAGTCTAAAGATCTCGCGGATGTTAACAGGAAAACAAGCCTGATGTAACTTTTTTTCCACATTTCAGGTGATTTTCACGAGTCTATTATAGAGTCAGTCAAGAAGTATCTCGAGAAATGTAAGCTTATTAAAGAATTCATGATAAATTTAGGTTTAATTAACTTGTGGTTACAAATCCTTAACACATGTATGGAAAACCTTATAACTACTCTCCTCTTTGTTCGAGTGTTATGCTTAGAAAAGTTATGTAAGTTAGTTTTACAGAGTGATTTCGTTTATACTATGACGAAAAGTTCATTGTCAGCCTTGTTAAATAGTCTTGAAAAGGAAGATGGTTAATTGTTTTATTCGTCAGCGTGAAATGAATGATTAGTTCATCACTGTTAAAACTGACTATTAAAGCGTTGAGATCAAAATGTCTGGGTCAAAATTAGATTAACTGCAGAACCCACAACGACGCTAAATTTCTCTTTATAGAGCTGGTTGTTGTACCTGAAGAAATTTTGGTTTATACACAGGTCAGGGACTTTGATGAAGTTGTCACAAAGTTAAGGAAGAGGAATGTTGCAAGTTTGTCTTTCAGTAGCTGCTGGGTGTTGTCAGCCGGAACTCTGGAGAAGAGATGTTACGTCTAAGTTCCAAATTCTACTAATTAAGACAACGGGATGCTGAAGAAGTCAGCTAGATTTAAACTTAAATAATACACTCACCGGCCTCAAGGGGGAGCTGTAGAATATTTATAGGTTATGGGTCTTTTGGGCAATTTATCCTCATTATTTTCCATTAATTATCTTACATGATTCCCAAAGTCGTTTTGTAAATGATCATGTTAACTTAAAAATGCTATTTTCATTTCTTTGAGTTAGGTAAAGTTAAGTTACATAAATCTATAAAAAAGTATACTGGATTATAAATAAGCAAATAAAAAATAAGGCGGAGACACAACTTGCAACATAGTGGCAAAACAGCGATATTTCCTTGCATTTACTTTCGCTTGTTTTTGCGAGAGGCTGAGTACAGTATCGCTCGTGTGGCCAGAACACACACCAGAATAATATAACTGGAAACCATGGAGGAAGCTCACTGATGTGCCCAGCATTAGGAGACACATGGCTCGAAGTCCAGCAATCGATACCATGCCTAACCCTTCTAGGGTAGGGTAGGTGCCTGAGCCCGAGCCTTTAGCTCATAAGACTGTCATTCCCATTTGCCCCCTTGCGGCAGGGATGGCAGACCAGAGAGGCCTAGCTTGTGACTAGGTCTGGGGACAGTTGGTCCCAAAGATGAGGAGGTACTTGTGCCTCCTCCCATGGGAGACTTAGGTCTCAGACACTCCCTAAAGAGGGAGCCAAGGCCGGGCCACCACTAGGAAAAGGCCCGGGCCGGGAGAATACCGGCGAATCTTTAATAATAATAAAATGAAGTCCAGCAAACTACCTAACGTTATGAGGCATGTGTAGCTGAGTGGTTTGAGTCGTTAGGTTGGGAGCTAACTACTGTAGAGTAGAGGATGCCTACGTGGGTTCGAATTCTAATGGCTGCGGTATTTTCAGAATGACGGCTCAGAGCGTCTCCGAGACTCAGAAGTTATATATTTCCAAGGCTGTGTGGCCCGCTTAGTGCGTTCTAGTTCTTTATTATTCTGGATAGTGCCGGGTACCTCCAAGGCAATGTATGTGTGTATATGTACTCACCTATTTGTACTCACCTATTTGTGGTTGCAGGGGTCGATTCATAGCTCCTGGCCCCGCCTCTTCACTGAATGCTACTAGGTCCTCACTCTCCCTGCCCCATGAGCTTTATCATACCTCGCCTTAAAACTATGTATGGTTCCCGCCTCCACTACGTCACTTTCTAGGCTATTCTACGGCCTGACTACTCTATGACTGAAGAAATACTTCCTAACATCCTTTTGATTCATCTGAGTCTTCAACTTCCAATTGTGATCTCTTGTGTCTGTGTCCCATCTCTGGAACATCCCGTCTTTGTCCACCTTGTCTATTCCGCGCACTATTTTATATGTCGTTATCATGTCTCCCCTGACCCTCCTGGCCTCCAGTATCGTCAGGCCGATTTCCCTCAACCTTTCTTCGTAGAACAATCCCCTTAGTTCTGGGACTAGTCTTGTTGCAAACCTTTGCGCTTTCTCTAATTTCTTGACGTGTTTGACCAGGTGTGGATTCCAAACTGGTGCTGCATACTCCAGTATGGGTCTGACGTAAATGGTATACAGTCTTGAACGAATCCTTACTGAGGTATAGGAACGCTATCCGTAGGTTTGCCAGGCGCCCGTATGCTGCAGCAGTTATCTGATTGATGTGCGCCTCAGGAGATATGCTCGGTGTTATACTCACCCCCAGATCTTTCTCCTTGAGCGAGGTTTGCAGTCTTTGGCCTTCTAAACTATATTGTGTCTGAGGTCTTCTTTGCCCTTCCCCAATCTTCATGACTTTGCATTTGGCAGGGTTAAACTCAAGGAGCCAGTTGCTGGACCAGGCTTGTAGCCTGTCCAGGTCTCTTTGTAGTCCTGTCTGATCCTCGTTCGATTTGATTCTTCTCATTAACTTCACATCATATGCAAACAAGGACACTTCTGAGTCTATACCTTCCGTTATGTTATTCACATATACCAAGAACAGCACAGGTCCTAGGACTGACCCCTGTGGAACCCCGCTTGTCACAGGCGCCCACTCTGACATAAGAACATAAGAACATAAGAAAGGAGGAACACTGCAGCAGGCCTGTTGGACCATACTAGGCAGGTCCTTTACAATTCATCCCACTAACAAACATTTGACATACCCAATTTTCAATGCCACCCAAGAAACAATCTCCGATGTGCAAGTCCCACTCAAATCCAACCCCTCCCACTCATGTACTTATCCAACCTAAATTTGAAACTACCCAAAGTCCTAGCCTCAATAACCCAACTAGGTAGACTGTTCCACTCATCAACTACCCTATTTCCAAACCAATACTTTCCTATGTCCTTTCTAAATCTAAACTTATCTAATTTAAATCCATTACTGCGGGTTCTCTCTTGGAGAGATATCCTCAAGACCTTATTAATATCCCCTTTATTAATACCTATCTTCCACTTGGAAATATAAACACAAATGCAGTATAATGTGATCCTTTATTGACTACGTTTCGCCCACACAGTGGGCTTTTTCAAGTCACAAACAGAACTGACACCTCGTCACATACCATGACTCGTTGTTTCCTCACTGTCAGGTATTCTCTGATTCATTGCAGTGCCTTTCCTGTTATGTGTGCCTTGTCCTCTAGCTTTTGCAGTAACCTCTTGTGAGGAACTGTGTCGAAGGCCTTCTTGCAGTCCAAAAAAATGCAGTCGATCCACCCCTCTCTCTCTTGTCTTATTTCTGTCACCTTGTCATAAAACTCCAGTAGGTTTGTGACACAGGATTTTCCTTCCCTGAAACCGTGCTGGTTGTCAATTATACACTTGTTTCTTTCCAGGTGCTCCACCACTCTCCTTCTGATGATCTTCTCCATGACTTTGCATACTATACACGTTAGTGATACAGGTCTGTAGTTTAGTGCCTCATGTCTGTCTCCCTTTTTAAAAATTGGGACTACATTTGCCATCTTCCATACCTCAGGGAGTTGCCCAGTTTCAGTTGATGTGTTGAACATCTTTGTTAATGGCACACACAGTATCTCTGCTCCCTCTTTAAGGACCCGCGGAGAGATGTTGTCTGGTCCCACCGCCTTTGAGATGTCAAGTTCGCATAGCAGCTTCTTCACCTCCTCCTTGGTTATATGTACCTCATCCAGCACTTGCTGGAGTACCCCCCTGTTCTTATTTCCTGGAGTCCTACTGGTTTCCACTATAAATACTTCTTTAAATCTCGTGTTGAGCTCCTGACATACCTCTCGGTCGTTTCTTGTGAACTCCCCATCACCCTTCCTCAGTCTGATTACCTGGTCCGTGACTGTTGTTTTCCTCCTGATGTGGCTATACAACAGCTTCGTGTCAGACTTGACTTTCGATGCTATGTCATTTTCGTATTGTCGCTGAGCCTCCCTTCTTATCTGTGCATATTCTTTTCTGGCTCTTCTGCTAATCTCTTTATTTTCCCGAGTTCTCTGTCTTCTGTACCTTTTCCATTCTCTAGTACACCTAGTTTTTGCCTCCATACACCTTTTGTTGAACAAAGGACTCGTTCTGTTCTTCCCATTATTTCTGTTTCCCTTGGGAACAAACCTCTCCTCTGCCTCCATGCATTTTGTTGCCACATAGTCCATCATTTCTTGTACTGGTTTTCCCGTCAGTTCCCTCTCCCACTGAATGTCTTGCAGGAAGTTCCTCATGCCTGAGTAGTTCCCCCTTTTGTAGTTTGGATTTTCCCAACCTATTCCTGCTACTCTCTCCACTTAAAGCTCAACTATGTAGTCGAAGCACAGAACCACATGATCACTAGCTCCCAGGGGCCTTTCATACATGATATCCTCAATGTCCGAACTATTCAAGGTGAATACAAGGTCCAGTCTTGCTGGTTCATCCTCACCTCTCTCTCTGGTAGTGTTTCTAACATGTTGATGCATGAGGTTTTCCAGTACCACATCCATCATCTTGGCTCTCCATGTTTCGGGACCCCCCATGGGGCTCCAGGTTTTCCCAGTCAATCTCCTTGTGATTGAAATCACCCATAACTAGTAACTTTGCTCCCCCCATGTGTGCTCTCTTGGCCACCTCGGCTAGTGTGTCGACCATTGCTCTGTTGCTCTCATCGTATTCTTCTCTTGGCCTCCTGCAGTTCTGTGGTGGGTTGTACATTACTGCAATTATCACCTTATGTCCCTCAGACTGGATTGTTCCTACTAAGTAGTCCCTTTCGCCCATGTTATCCATTCCTTCCATTTTCTCCAAACCCCACTGGTTTTTAATGAGCAGTGCAACTCCTCCTCCCCCTCTCCTCCCCCTGTCTTTCCTGAGGATTTGATATCCGGATGGAAAGATTGAATCTGTTATTATTCTGGTGCGTTTTGTTTCTGTGAGTGCTATTATGTCTGGGGATGTCTCCTTGATTCATTCATGCCACTCCTCATACTTATTTGTTATTCCATCTGCATTTGTATACCACTCCTTCAACTTCTTTTCTGAGACTGTGATCTGGGAGGTATATTGGGGTTGGGGAAGTGGGAGACCTGATAAGGAACTATGGGTGGTTGCTGTGGGGGTGGAGTTTGTAATGCAGTGGGTGGGGGCATTGGATATGGCATGGGTGTTTTGGTTTAGAGTGTTTGGTTGCACTGGGGTTGACCTGGTTGGAAGGCTTCTATAGGAAGTTGTGAGGGAGGCTGTATTTGATCTTCTTCCTGGGTCTGGGATCTCCTGTCTGTCTCCTCCATCCCCTCTCTTTCCTCCTTTCACCTTTGTACCATCTCTCTCAGTTTCTGCCTTCCTTCTTGTATTCTGTCGCGGTCGAGATACACCTTCCTGTATGCCGGCATGTTCCTTAATCGTGCTTTCTCCTGCAGGATCCTGTTCCGAGTCGATTCTGCCTTGAAGGTCACTCTCACTGGCCGGGTTCTTGTTTTTGCAAACCCCCCTATTCTACGAAAATTTTCCAGCTGGGTCATGTCGTCTTCTCCTGTTGCTTTTATGATGCTTTCAATTGCATTTTTCCCCTTGTTTTCTTGCTTCATATGTTTCCCCTTCAACTTCCTGGAGCCCATACAAAAAGACTGACCTCACCCTTTCATTCTCCCACTGCATATCCTTGTGTATCCACTCATTCAATTTAATTTCCTCCATTGCAGTTTTCCTTTCTTCAGTTTCACTAGCTAATGTACTTGGGCTCAGTGGCCTGTCATTTTCCCTTCTCGGCTTTCCCTGGGCTCTGCTGTGGTCTGCTGTGGTGTGTGTGTGTGTGTGTGTGTGTGTGTGTGTGTGTGTGTGTGTGTGTGTTTTTAGGATTACTCTTCTAATATTAACATAACCAATTCCTTCTTAAACATTAATGTGTTGTAATACTGATTGTTTATATCTAAAGTAGCACAAGAGTTATGAGAATTAATTTACTGAGTTCTACGTTTATGGTAAAGCACATTAATCTATAGCAAATAAAGTTTAAATGATTTACTTTGATGTTTGGATTATCCATGAGAACCTTTCCTGTTGTTATCCGACTTCCACAGATTTACTTTTAACGATAAATGAAAACAATAAAAAATAATAAAAATAGCAATAACAATGGCAATAATAATAATAATAATAATAATAATAATAATAATAATAATAATAATAATAATAATAATAATAATAATAATAATAGTAATAATAATAATATTATTATTATTATTATTATTATTATTATTGTTATTATCATTATTATTAATATTTTATTATTATTATTATTATTATTATTATTATTATTATTATTATTATTATTATTATTATTAAACTAGTGATAGCTAATCACCCATGGAGTACAGCTAAAATATTCTGATAGTTGTACAGTCAGTTTCTAGCTCCGTCTCTTCCATATTATAATAACAGGGACTAGCAGTGTCATTAACTGCAGCTCTGCTGGAAGATGATAATTCCTAAGTGATAGTAACTCCAACTCTGCTGGAAGATGATAATTCCTAAGTAATAGTAATTCCAGCGCTGCTGGAAGGGAACCTTTAAAGCTTCAGTAACATGTCCTGGATCTCAACTCCCTTAAGAAACCTAAGAGTTATCTAAGAGAATCAGGAGCTAGAGATGAAAATCTTAAAGAAGCTCAGAAGCTATAACTCAACACACTCTGATGACCTATAACTTAGTACTCTCTTAGTACACCCTCAGAAGGTGTAGCTCAACACCCTCAGAAGGTGTAGCTCAACACCCTCAGAAGGTGTAGCTCAACACTCTCAGATGGTGTAGCTCAACACCCTCAGAAGGTGTAGCTCAACACCCTCAGAAGGTGTAGCTCAACACTCTCAGAAGGTGTAGCTCAACACTCTCAGATGGTGTAGCTCAACACCCTCAGAAGGTGTAGCTCAACACCCTCAGATGGTGTAGCTCAACACCCTCAGAAGGTGTAGCTCAACACCCTCAGAAGGTGTAGCTCAACACCCTCAGATGGTGTAGCTCAACACCCTCAGATGGTGTAGCTCAACACCCTCAGATGGTGTAGCTCAACACCCTCAGATGGTGTAGCTCAACACCCTCAGAAGGTGTAGCTCAACACCCTCAGATGGTGTAGCTCAACACCCTCAGATGGTGTAGCTCAACACCCTCAGATGGTGTAGCTCAACACCCTCAGAAGGTGTAGCTCAACACCCTCAGATGGTGTAGCTCAACACCCTCAGAAGGTGTAGCTCAACACTCTCAGAAGGTGTAGCTCAACACCCTCAGAAGGTGTAGCTCAACACTCTCAGAAGGTGTAGCTCAACACCCTCAGAAGGTGTAGCTCAACACCCTCAGAAGGTGTAGCTCAACACTCTCAGAAGGTGTAGCTCAACACTCTCAGAAGGTGTAGCTCAACACTCTCAGAAGGTGTAGCTCAACACTCTCAGAAGGTGTAGCTCAACACTCTCAGAAGGTGTAGCTCAACACTCTCAGAAGGTGTAGCTCAACACCCTCAGAAGGTGTAGCTCAACACTCTCAGAAGGTGTAGCTCAACACCCTCAGATGGTGTAGCTCAACACCCTCAGAAGGTGTAGCTCAACACCCTCAGAAGGTGTAGCTCAACACTCTCAGAAGGTGTAGCTCAACACTCTCAGAAGGTGTAGCTCAACACTCTCAGAAGGTGTAGCTCAACACTCTCAGAAGGTGTAGCTCAACACTCTCAGAAGGTGTAGCTCAACACTCTCAGAAGGTGTAGCTCAACACTCTCAGAAGGTGTAGCTCAACACTCTCAGAAGGTGTAGCTCAACACTCTCAGAAGGTGTAGCTCAACACTCTCAGAAGGTGTAGCTCAACACTCTCAGAAGGTGTAGCTCAACACCCTCAGAAGGTGTAGCTCAACACTCTCAGATGGTGTAGCTCAACACCCTCAGAAGGTGTAGCTCAACACCCTCAGATGTTGTAGCTCAACACCCTCAGAAGGTGTAGCTCAACACCCTCAGAAGGTGTAGCTCAACACCCTCAGATGGTGTAGCTCAACACCCTCAGATGGTGTAGCGCAACACCCTCAGATGGTGTAGCTCAACACCCTCAGATGGTGTAGCTCAACACCCTCAGAAGGTGTAGCTCAACACCCTCAGATGGTGTAGCTCAACACCCTCAGATGGTGTAGCTCAACACCCTCAGAAGGTGTAGCTCAACACCCTCAGATGGTGTAGCTCAACACCCTCAGAAGGTGTAGCTCAACACTCTCAGAAGGTGTAGCTCAACACCCTCAGAAGGTGTAGCTCAACACTCTCAGAAGGTGTAGCTCAACACCCTCAGATGGTGTAGCTCAACACCCTCAGAAGGTGTAGCTCAACACCCTCAGAAGGTGTAGCTCAACACTCTCAGAAGGTGTAGCTCAACACTCTCAGAAGGTGTAGCTCAACACTCTCAGAAGGTGTAGCTCAACACTCTCAGAAGGTGTAGCTCAACACTCTCAGAAGGTGTAGCTCAACACTCTCAGAAGGTGTAGCTCAACACTCTCAGAAGGTGTAGCTCAACACTCTCAGAAGGTGTAGCTCAACACTCTCAGAAGGTGTAGCTCAACACCCTCAGAAGGTGTAGCTCAACACTCTCAGATGGTGTAGCTCAACACCCTCAGAAGGTGTAGCTCAACACCCTCAGATGGTGTAGCTCAACACCCTCAGAAGGTGTAGCTCAACACCCTCAGAAGGTGTAGCTCAACACCCTCAGATGGTGTAGCTCAACACCCTCAGATGGTGTAGCTCAACACCCTCAGATGGTGTAGCTCAACACCCTCAGATGGTGTAGCTCAACACCCTCAGAAGGTGTAGCTCAACACCCTCAGATGGTGTAGCTCAACACCCTCAGATGGTGTAGCTCAACACCCTCAGATGGTGTAGCTCAACACCCTCAGAAGGTGTAGCTCAACACCCTCAGATGGTGTAGCTCAACACCCTCAGAAGGTGTAGCTCAACACTCTCAGAAGGTGTAGCTCAACACCCTCAGAAGGTGTAGCTCAACACTCTCAGAAGGTGTAGCTCAACACCCTCAGAAGGTGTAGCTCAACACCCTCAGAAGGTGTAGCTCAACACTCTCAGAAGGTGTAGCTCAACACCCTCAGATGGTGTAGCTCAACACCCTCAGAAGGTGTAGCTCAACACTCTCAGAAGGTGTAGCTCAACACCCTCAGAAGGTGTAGCTCAACACTCTCAGAAGGTGTAGCTCAACACCCTCAGAAGGTGTAGCTCAACACCCTCAGAAGGTGTAGCTCAACACTCTCAGAAGGTGTAGCTCAACACCCTCAGAAGGTGTAGCTCAACACTCTCAGAAGGTGTAGCTCAACACCCTCAGAAGGTGTAGCTCAACACCCTCAGAAGGTGTAGCTCAACACTCTCAGAAGGTGTAGCTCAACACTCTCAGAAGGTGTAGCTCAACACTCTCAGAAGGTGTAGCTCAACACTCTCAGAAGGTGTAGCTCAACACTCTCAGAAGGTGTAGCTCAACACTCTCAGAAGGTGTAGCTCAACACCCTCAGAAGGTGTAGCTCAACACTCTCAGAAGGTGTAGCTCAACACCCTCAGATGGTGTAGCTCAACACCCTCAGAAGGTGTAGCTCAACACCCTCAGAAGGTGTAGCTCAACACTCTCAGAAGGTGTAGCTCAACACTCTCAGAAGGTGTAGCTCAACACTCTCAGAAGGTGTAGCTCAACACTCTCAGAAGGTGTAGCTCAACACTCTCAGAAGGTGTAGCTCAACACTCTCAGAAGGTGTAGCTCAACACTCTCAGAAGGTGTAGCTCAACACTCTCAGAAGGTGTAGCTCAACACTCTCAGAAGGTGTAGCTCAACACCCTCAGAAGGTGTAGCTCAACACTCTCAGATGGTGTAGCTCAACACCCTCAGAAGGTGTAGCTCAACACCCTCAGATGTTGTAGCTCAACACCCTCAGAAGGTGTAGCTCAACACCCTCAGAAGGTGTAGCTCAACACCCTCAGATGGTGTAGCTCAACACCCTCAGATGGTGTAGCTCAACACCCTCAGATGGTGTAGCTCAACACCCTCAGATGGTGTAGCTCAACACCCTCAGAAGGTGTAGCTCAACACCCTCAGATGGTGTAGCTCAACACCCTCAGATGGTGTAGCTCAACACCCTCAGAAGGTGTAGCTCAACACCCTCAGATGGTGTAGCTCAACACCCTCAGAAGGTGTAGCTCAACACTCTCAGAAGGTGTAGCTCAACACCCTCAGAAGGTGTAGCTCAACACTCTCAGAAGGTGTAGCTCAACACCATCAGATGGTGTAGCTCAACACCCTCAGAAGGTGTAGCTCAACACCCTCAGAAGGTGTAGCTCAACACTCTCAGAAGGTGTAGCTCAACACTCTCAGAAGGTGTAGCTCAACACTCTCAGAAGGTGTAGCTCAACACTCTCAGAAGGTGTAGCTCAACACTCTCAGAAGGTGTAGCTCAACACTCTCAGAAGGTGTAGCTCAACACTCTCAGAAGGTGTAGCTCAACACTCTCAGAAGGTGTAGCTCAACACTCTCAGAAGGTGTAGCTCAACACCCTCAGAAGGTGTAGCTCAACACTCTCAGATGGTGTAGCTCAACACCCTCAGAAGGTGTAGCTCAACACCCTCAGATGGTGTAGCTCAACACCCTCAGAAGGTGTAGCTCAACACCCTCAGAAGGTGTAGCTCAACACCCTCAGATGGTGTAGCTCAACACCCTCAGATGGTGTAGCTCAACACCCTCAGATGGTGTAGCTCAACACCCTCAGATGGTGTAGCTCAACACCCTCAGAAGGTGTAGCTCAACACCCTCAGATGGTGTAGCTCAACACCCTCAGATGGTGTAGCTCAACACCCTCAGATGGTGTAGCTCAACACCCTCAGAAGGTGTAGCTCAACACCCTCAGATGGTGTAGCTCAACACCCTCAGAAGGTGTAGCTCAACACTCTCAGAAGGTGTAGCTCAACACCCTCAGAAGGTGTAGCTCAACACTCTCAGAAGGTGTAGCTCAACACCCTCAGAAGGTGTAGCTCAACACCCTCAGAAGGTGTAGCTCAACACTCTCAGAAGGTGTAGCTCAACACCCTCAGATGGTGTAGCTCAACACCCTCAGAAGGTGTAGCTCAACACTCTCAGAAGGTGTAGCTCAACACCCTCAGAAGGTGTAGCTCAACACTCTCAGAAGGTGTAGCTCAACACCCTCAGAAGGTGTAGCTCAACACCCTCAGAAGGTGTAGCTCAACACCCTCAGATGGTGTAGCTCAACACCCTCAGAAGGTGTAGCTCAACACCCTCAGAAGGTGTAGCTCAACACCCTTAGAAGGTGTAGCTCAACACTCTCAGAAGGTGTAGCTCAACACTCTCAGAAGGTGTAGCTCAACACTCTCAGAAGGTGTAGCTCAACACTCTCAGAAGGTGTAGCTCAACACTCTCAGAAGGTGTAGCTCAACACTCTCAGAAGGTGTAGCTCAACACCCTCAGAAGGTGTAGCTCAACACTCTCAGAAGGTGTAGCTCAACACCCTCAGATGGTGTAGCTCAACACCCTCAGAAGGTGTAGCTCAACACCCTCAGAAGGTGTAGCTCAACACTCTCAGAA
>NC_091313.1:13158342-13168342 GCF_038502225.1 Cherax quadricarinatus
TCTCTACATGCTTTACCAGATGCGGGTTCCATACTGGCGCTGCATACTACAAGATGGGCCTGACATGTGCCGTGTATATGAACGTGAATGCCTCCCTGTTGATATTTTCTGTTGCACGGTCAGTTTGGTCATATCTTGTCCCTTGTCTACTTCCTTATTCACTGAAAAATTTCTACCTCAGCCTCAACGCCTCTCTGTGCAATAACGTTGTGAATTTCCCCGTCATATGCTGCCAATATCTCATTAGTTCTTGTCTCTTCAGCCACCTGGAAGCCAAGGGTAATCAACGACCACCTCCTCTTCTCCATCTTTCTTTCCCTTCAGAGTTCATTGTCTTTTGTTGTTAATTGCTTTCCTGCTCCCAATATTCTTTCACCTGGTATCCCGAGAGTTATTCGACAAGGTCTTCCCTGCCCTCTCTGCCCTCCCTTCTGACTCTTCACTAGTTGTATTTGGTACTATCTCCACCTTACACCTCCCTCCCTTTATTTCCTATAGTTCTGCCTTCATTTCAGCGCTGTATAGCCCTTGTGGTTTAGCGCTTCGTTTTTATTATAATAATAATCTGCCTTCATTGTTTTGAGATCTTCCCGGGATGCACTTTCTAAGAGACAACAAACCTTTTTTCTTGTGGCTCATCTGCTTCCAGTACTTCCTTCATCTTATCCTTCATCTCTATGAGAAGAACAAGAAGAGCTTTTTTTTCAGCAGTCTTTGTCCCTCATGTGTCTAAACCCAGCTATCAAAGCTTTCCCTCTCTGTCCATGGACTTCCTGACTCTACCTTCTCAGTATCGCTGCCACGTGTTTTTTGGTCTCCGGTTTCCCATTTCACCACATCGAGTTAAAACTTAGTCATTACCCTAATCTGTGAGTGCGCGCGCAGGTGTGCGTGTATGTGTGTGTGTATACTGACCTATTTGTACTCATCTATATGTGGTTGTAGGGGTCGAGCCTCAGCTTCTAGCCCAGACTTCTCACTAGTCGCTACAAACTTCACTCTCTCCTGGCTTCAAGATCCATATCGTACCTTCTCTGTATGGATCGTGCCTCTACCACTTCACCCTCCGGGTCGTCTCACTTCTTGACTACTCGAAGGCTGAAGAAATACATCATAATATCCCTATGACTCAGCGGTGCTTTGACCTCATATTCCTTATTACAACTTTCAAACAATCTGTTCCTGTCCACATTATCAATTCCTCTCAGTATTTAGTACATTGTTATATCACTTCTGGTCCTCCTCTCTTCCAGTGTCATCAGGTGGACTTCCCTTAGCCTCTCTTCATCAGACCTACCCCTTAGGTCCAAGACTAGTCTCGTTTCAAACCTCTAAACTTTGTCGAATTTCTTTACATTCTTGCCCAGGTGTGGCTTCTATGCTGGTGCTGCATACTCCAGTATGGGTCTGACATACACGGTATACAGTGTTGTGAATGTCTCCTTACTAAGATGTCTAAAAGTTATTCTTAGATTTGCCATACGCGCATTTACCATAGCAGTTACTTTCAATACTTTCCCCAAGGCCCTTCTCATTAAGTGCCTAGCTGTTAGTTACCATTCTGTCCTAGGCACATGTCAATGAGACACTAGGCCTGTGTGTGTGTGTGTGTGTGTGTGTGTGTGTGTGTGTGTGTCAGTGTATTCACCCACGTGTACTCATCTAGTTGTGGTTGAAGGGATCGAGTCACAGCTCCTGGCCCCTCCTCTTCAATGGCCACTTCTGGGTCACTCTTCCTACTCCATGAGCTGTATCATAACTCTTCTTAACCCTATGTATGGATCCTGCCTCCACTACATCACTTACCAGATTATTTGACTTCCTGACAACTGTAACTGAAGAAATACTTCCTAACATCCCTGTGATTCATCTGAGTCTTCAACTTCTAACTGTGACCCCCTGTTGCTGTGTCCCATTTCTGGAACATTCTGTCTCTGTCCACCTTGTCGATTCATCTCAATATTTTAAATGTCGTTATCATATCCCCCATATCTCTGATGTCTTCCAGTGTCGTCACATAGTTTTGGCTTAATCTCTCCTCGTAGGACATACCCCTTAGCTCCGGTACTAGTCTTGTTGCAAACTTTTGCGCTTTCTCTAGTTCCCTTACGTGCTTGGGTAGGTGTGGATTCCATACTGGTGCCGCATACTCCAATGTCGGCCTAACGTACACGGTGTACAGGGTCCGGGACGATTCCTTATTAAGAACTCGGAATGCTGTTCTTAAGTTTGCTAGGCGCCCGTAGGCTGCAGCAGTTATTTGGTTGATGTGCGCCTCAGGAGATGTGCCTGGTATATTACTCACCCCAAGATCTTTTTCCAAGAGTGTGGGTTGTAGTCTCTGGCCCATTAGACTGTACTTTTTCTGCTGTCCTCTTTGCCCTTTCCCTATCTTCTTGACTTTGCACTTGGTGGGATTGAACTCCAGGAGCCAGTTGCTGGACCAGGTCTGCCTGGTCCTCGTCCGTGTGTGTGTATGTGTGTGTGTGTGTGTGTGTGTGTGTGTGTGTGTGTGTGTGTGTGTGTGTGTGTGTGTGTGTGTGTGTGTGTGTGTATGTGTGTGTGTGTGTGTGTGTGTGTGTACTCACCTCACCTAGTTGTACTCACCTAGTTGAGGTTGCGGGGGTCGAGTCCGAGCTCCTGGCCCCGCCTCTTCACTGATCGCTACTAGGTCACTCTCCCTGAGCCGTGAGCTTTATCATACCTCTGCTTAAAGCTATGTATGGATCCTGCCTCCACTACATCGCTTCCCAAACTATTCCACTTACTGACTACTCTGTGGCTGAAGAAATACTTCCTAACATCCCTGTGATTCATCTGTGTCTTCAGCTTCCAACTGTGTCCCCTTGTTACTGTGTCCAATCTCTGGAACATCCTGTCTTTGTCCACCTTGTCAATTCCTCTCAGTATTTTGTATGTCGTTATCATGTCCCCCCTATCTCTCCTGTCCTCCAGTGTCGTCAGGTTGATTTCCCTTAACCTCTCCTCGTAGGACATACCTCTTAGCTCTGGGACTAGTCTTGTTGCGAACCTTTGCACTTTCTCTAGTTTCTTCACGTGCTTGGCTAGGTGTGGGTTCCAAACTGGTGCCGCATACTCCAATATGGGCCTAACGTACACGGTGTACAGGGTCCTGAACGATTCCTTATTAAGATGTCGGAATGCTGTTCTGAGGTTTGCTAGGCGCCCATATGCTGCATCAGTTATTTGGTTGATGTGCGCTTCAGGAGATGTGCCTGGTGTTATACTCACCCCAAGATCTTTTTCCTTGAGTGAGGTTTGTAGTCTCTGACCCCCTAGACTGTACTCCGTCTGCGGCCTTCTTTGCCCTTCCCCAATCTTCATGACTTTGCACTTGGTGGGATTGAACTCCAGGAGCCAATTGCTGGACCAGGTCTGCAGCCTGTCCATATCCCTTTGTAGTTCTGCCTGGTCTTCGATCGAGTGAATTCTTCTCATCAACTTCACGTCATCTGCAAACAGGGACACCTCAGAGTCTATTCCTTCCGTCATGTCGTTCACAAATACCAGAAACAGCACTGGTCCTAGGACTGACCCCTGCGGGACCCCGCTGGTCACAGGTGCCCACTCTGACACCTCGCCACGTACCATGACTCAAAGGCTTCTGAGGTGTGTGTGTGTGTGTGTGTGTGTGTGTGTGTGTGTGTGTGTGTGTGTATGTGTGTGTATGTGTGTGTGTGTGTGTATGTGTGTGTGTGTATGTGTGTGTGTGTGTGTGTGTGTGTGTGTGTGTGTGTGTGTGTGTGTGTGTGTGCGTGTGTATGTGTGTACTCACCTAGTTGTACTCACCTAGTTGAGATTGCGGGGGTCGAGTCCGAGCTCCTGGCCCCGCCTCTTCACTGATCGCTACTAGGTCACTCTCCCTGAGCCGTGAGCTTTATCATACCTCTGCTTAAAGCTATGTATGGATCCTGCCTCCACTACATCGCTTCCCAAACTATTCCACTTACTGACTACTCTGTGGCTGAAGAAATACTTCCTAACATCCCTGTGATTCATCTGTGTCTTCAGCTTCCAACTGTGTCCCCTTGTTACTGTGTCCAATCTCTGGAACATCCTGTCTTTGTCCACCTTGTCAATTCCTCTCAGTATTTTGTATGTCGTTATCATGTCCCCCCTATCTCTCCTGTCCTCCAGTGTCGTCAGGTTGATTTCCCTTAACCTCTCCTCGTAGGACATACCTCTTAGCTCATGGACTAGTCTTGTTGCAAACCTTTGCACTTTCTCTAGTTTCTTTACGTGCTTGGCTAGGTGTGGGTTCCAAACTGGTGCCGCATACTCCAATATGGGCCTAACGTACACGGTGTACAGGGTCCTGAATGATTCCTTATTAATATGTCGGAATGCTGTTCTGAGGTTTGCTAGGCGCCCATATGCTGCAGCAGTTATTTGGTTGATGTGCGCTTCAGGAGATGTGCCTGGTGTTATACTCACCCCAAGATCTTTTTCCTTGAGTGAAGTTTGTAGTCTCTGGCCCCCTAGACTGTACTCTGTCTGCGGTCTTCTTTGCCCTTCCCCAATCTTCATGACTTTGCACTTGGTGGGATTGAACTCCAGGAGCCAATTCCTGGACCAGGTCTGCAGCCTGTCCAGATCCCTTTGTAGTCCTGCCTGGTCTTCGATCGAGTGAATTCTTCTCATCAACTTCACGTCATCTGCAAACAGGGACACCTCAGACTCTATTCCTTCCGTCATGTCGTTCACAAATACCAGAAACAGCACTGGTCCTAGGACTGACCCCTGTGGGACCCCGCTGGTCACAGGTGCCCACTCTGACACCTCGCCACGTACCATGACTCGCTGCTGTCTTCCTGACAAGTATTCCCTGATCCATTGTAGTGCCTTCCCTGTTATCCTTGCTTGGTCCTCCAGTTTTTGCACCAATCTCTTATGTGGAACTGTGTCGAACGCTTTTTGCAGTCCAAGAAAACGCAATCCACCCACCCTTCTCTCTCTTGTCTTACTGCTGTCACCATGTCATAGAACTCACATAGCGCCTCTGCTCCCTCTCTCAATACCCATGGGGAGATGTTATCTGGCCCCATTGCCTTTGAGGTATCTAACTCACTCAGAAGCCTCTTCACTTCTTCCTCGGTTGTGTGCACTGTGTCCAGCACATGGTGGTGTGCCCCACCTCTCCCTCTTTCTGGAGCTCCTGTCTCCTCTGTGAACACTTCTTTGAATCTCTTGTTGAGTTCCTCACATACTTCACGGTCATTTCTTGTTGTCTCTCCTCCTTCCTTCTTTAGCCTGATTACCTGGTCCTTGACTGTTGTTTTCCTCCTGATGTGGCTGTACAACAGTTTCGGGTCAGATTTGGCTTTCGCTGCTATGTCGTTTTCATATTGTCTTTGGGCCTCCCTTCTTATCTGTGCATATTCGTTTCTAGCTCTACGACTGCTCTCCTTATTCTCCTGGGTCCTTTGCCTTCTATATTTCTTTCATTCCCTAGCACACTTGGTTTTTGCCTCCCTGCACCTTTGGGTAAACCATGGGCTCATCCTGGCTTTTTCATTATTCCTGTTACCCTTGGGTACAAACCTCTCCTCAGCGTCCTTGCATTTTGTTTTGTGTGTGTATGTGTGTGTGTGTATGTGTGTGTGTATGTGTGTGTGTGTATGTGTGTGTGTATGTGTGTGTGTGTGTGTGTGTGTGTGTGTGTGTGTGTGTGTGTGTGTGTGTGTGTGTGTGTGTGTGTGTGTGTGTGTGTGTGTGTGTATGTGTGTGTGTATGTGTGTGTGTGTATGTGTGTGTGTGTATGTGTGTGTGTGTGTGTGTGTGTGTGTGTGTATGTGTGTGTGTGTATGTGTGTGTGTGTATGTGTGTGTGTGTATGTGTGTATGTGTGTGTGTGTGCGTATATGTGTGTGTGTGTGTGTATGTATGTGTGTGTGTGTGTGTGTGTGTGTGTGTGTGTGTGTGTGTGTGTGTGTGTGTGTGTGTGTGTGTGTGTGTGTGTGTATGTGTGTGTGTGTGTGTGTGTGTGTGTGTGTGTGTGTGTGTGTGTGTGTGTGTGTGTGTGTGTGTGTGTGTGTGTGTATGTGTGTGTGTGTATGTGTGTGTGTGTATGTGTGTGTGTGTGTGTGTGTGTGTGTGTGTGTGTGTGTGTGTGTGTGTGTGTGTGTGTGTGTGTGTGTGTGTGTGTGTGTGTGTGTGTGTGTGTGTGTGTGTGTGTGTGTGTGTGTGTGTGTGTGTGTGTGTGTGTGTGTGTGTGTGTGTGTGTGTGTGTGTGTGTGTGTGTGTGTGTGTGTGTGTGTGTGTGTGTGTGTGTGTGTGTGTGTGTGTGTGTGTGTGTGTGTGTGTGTGTGTGTGTGTGTGTGTGTGTGTGTGTGTATGTGTGTGTGTGTGTGTGTGTGTGTGTGTGTGTGTGTGTGTGTGTGTGTGTATGTGTGTGTGTGTGTGTGTGTGTGTGTGTGTGTGTGTATGTGTGTGTGTGTGTGTGTGTGTGTGTGTGTGTGTGTGTGTGTGTGTGTGTGTGTGTGTGTGTGTGTGTGTGTGTGTGTGTGTGTGTGTGTGTGTATGTGTGTGTGTGTGTGTGTGTGTGTGTGTACTCACCTAGTTGTACTCACCTAGTTGAGGTTGCGGGGGTCGAGTCCGAGCTCCTGGCCCCGCCTCTTCACTGATCGCTACTAGGTCACTCTCCCTGAGCCGTGAGCTTTATCATACCTCTGCTTAAAGCTATGTATGGATCCTGCCTCCACTACATCGCTTCCCAAACTATTCCACTTACTGACTACTCTGTGGCTGAAGAAATACTTCCTAACATCCCTGTGATTCATCTGTGTCTTCAGCTTCCAACTGTGTCCCCTTGTTACTGTGTCCAATCTCTGGAACATCCTGTCTTTGTCCACCTTGTCAATTCCTCTCAGTATTTTGTATGTCGTTATCATGTCCCCCCTATCTCTCCTGTCCTCCAGTGTCGTCAGGTTGATTTCCCTTAACCTCTCCTCGTAGGACATACCTCTTAGCTCTGGGACTAGTCTTGTTGCAAACCTTTGCACTTTCTCTAGTTTCTTTACGTGCTTGGCTAGGTGTGGGTTCCAAACTGGTGCCGCATACTCCAATATGGGCCTAACGTATACGGTGTACAGGGTCCTGAACGATTCCTTATTAAGATGTCGGAATGCTGTTCTGAGGTTTGCTAGGCGCCCATATGCTGCAGCAGTTATTTGGTTGATGTGCGCTTCAGGAGATGTGCCTGGTGTTATACTCACCCCAAGATCTTTTTCCTTGAGTGAGGTTTGTAGTCTCTGACCCCCTAGACTGTACTCCGTCTGCGGCCTTCTTTGCCCTTCCCCAATCTTCATGACTTTGCACTTGGTGGGATTGAACTCCAGGAGCCAATTGCTGGACCAGGTCTGCAGCCTGTCCAGATCCCTTTGTAGTTCTGCCTGGTCTTCGATCGAGTGTATTCTTCTCATCAACTTCACGTCATCTGCAAACAGGGACACCTCAGAGTCTATTCCTTCCGTCATGTCGTTCACAAATACCAGAAACAGCACTGGTCCTAGGACTGACCCCTGCGGGACCCCGCTGGTCACAGGTGCCCACTCTGACACCTCGCCACGTACCATGACTCGCTGCTGTCTTCCTGACAAGTATTCCCTGATCCATTGTAGTGCCTTCCCTGTTATCCCTGCTTGGTCCTCCAGTTTTTGCACCAATCTCTTGTGTGGAACTGTGTCAAACGCCTTCTTGCAGTCCAAGAAAATGCAATCCACCCACCCCTCTCTCTCTTGTCTTACTGCTGTCACCATGTCATAGAACTCCAGTAGGTTTGTGACACAGGATTTCCCGTCCCTGAAACCATGCTGGCTGCTGTTGATGAGATCATTCCTTTCTAGGTGTTCCACCACTCTTCTCCTGATAATCTTCTCCATGATTTTGCATACTATACATGTCAGTGACACTGGTCTGTAGTTTAATGCTTCATGTCTGTCTCCTTTTTTAAAGATTGGGACTACATTTGCTGTCTTCCATGCCTCAGGCAATCTCCCTGTTTCGATAGATGTATTGAATATTGTTGTTAGGGGTACACATAGCGCCTCTGCTCCCTCTCTCAATACCCATGGGGAGATGTTATCTGGCCCCATTGCCTTTGAGGTATCTAGCTCACTCAGAAGCCTCTTCACTTCTTCCTCGGTTGTGTGCACTGTGTCCAGCACTTGGTGGTGTGCCCCACCTCTCCGTCTTTCTGGAGTCCCTTCTGTCTCCTCTGTGAACACTTCTTTGAATCTCTTGTTGAGTTCTTCACATACTTCACGGTCATTTCCTGTTGTCTCTCCTCCTTCCTTCCTTAGCCTGATTACCTGGTCCTTGACTGTTGTTTTCCTCCTGATGTGGCTGTACAACAGTTTCGGGTCAGATTTGGCTTTCGCTGCTATGTCATTTTCATATTGTCTTTGGGCCTCCCTTCTTATCTGTGCATATTCGTTTCTGGCTCTACGACTGTTCTCCTTATTCTCCTGGGTCCTTTGCCTTCTATATTTCTTCCATTCCCTAGCACACTTGGTTTTTGCCTCCCTGCACCTTTGGGTAAACCATGGGCTCATCCTGGCTTTTTCATTACTCCTGTTACCCTTGGGTACAAACCTCTCCTCAGCCTCCTTGCATTTTGTTGCTACATATTCCATCATCTCATTAACTGGCTTCCCTGCCAGTTCTCTGTCCCACTGAACCCCGTTCAGGTAGTTCCTCATTCCTGTGTAGTCCCCTTTCTTGTAGTTTGGCTTCATTCGTCCTGGCCTTCCTGCTTCTCCCTCCACTTGTAGCTCTACTGTGTATTCGAAGCTTAAAACCACATGGTCACTGGCCCCAAGGGGTCTTTCATATGTGATGTCCTCGATATCTGCACTACTGAAGGTGAATACTAAGTCCAGCCTTGCTGGTTCATCCTCTCCTCTCTCTCTTGTAGTGTCCCTTACGTGTTGGTACATGAAGTTCTCCAGTACCACCTCCATCATCTTAGCCCTCCATGTATCTTGGCCCCCATGTGGGTCCAAGTTCTCCCAATCGATCTCCTTGTGGTTAAAGTCACCCATGATCAGGAGCTTTGCCCTGCATGCATGAGCTCTTCTGGCCACTCTAGCCAGTGTGTCAACCATCGCTCTATTGCTCTCGTCGTACTCTTGCCTTGGCCTCCTGCTGTTCTGTGGTGGGTTATACATCACTGCTATTACCACCTTGGGACCTCCAGAGTGAAGTGTTCCCACTATGTAATCACTTTCTTCTCCGCTATCTCCTCTCTCCAGCTCATCAAAATTCCAGCGATTTTTGATCAGCAACGCCACTCCTCCACCCCCCCTGTTCCCTCTGTCTTTCCTCAGGATTTGGTATCCCGTTGGAAAGATGGCATCTGTTATCATACCTGTAAGCTTGGTTTCTGTGAGAGCTATGATGTCCGGTGATGCTTCTTTGACTCTTTCGTGCCACTCCTCCCACTTATTTGTTATTCCATCAGCGTTTGTGTACCATACCTTCAGTTTCCTTTCCAACACTGTGGTTTGGGGGGCCTGTGAGGGTGGGAGACCTGGTGGCATACTGTGGGATTCTATAGCTCGGTGTTGGGTGGAGGCTGTGGGTATGGATTGTAGTGTGTGTTGGGATGGTGTGATAGGTTGTATGGTTCTGAGAGTAGTTGTGTGTGTGCTTGCCCTTGCTGTTCTGTCCTGCTCTGACTGACCTCTGCTGGTTCCCTCCTTGTCTCTTTTCCTAGCTCCTTTCGCTTTTTTGTCCTCTCCCTCAGCTGCTGTCGTTCTGATTTTGTTCTGTCTCTGTCTAGGAACACCCTCTTGTACTCTTCCGAGTATTTCAATCGTGGTTTC
Organism: Cherax quadricarinatus; assembly: GCF_038502225.1. Classification (NCBI taxonomy): domain Eukaryota; kingdom Metazoa; phylum Arthropoda; class Malacostraca; order Decapoda; family Parastacidae; genus Cherax; species Cherax quadricarinatus. Next base: position 13,168,187 of record NC_091313.1, read on the forward strand.
TCTTGGAGGATCCTGTTCCGCACTGTTTCCGTCCTGAGAATCAGCTTGATTGGTCGTTTTCTCCCCTTCGAGTACCCCCCTATTCTCTGAAAATTTACAATCTCGTCCATCTCTTCACCTATTTCCGTGATGATTTTCTCAATCTCCTTTCTTTCT
>NC_091313.1:13180842-13190842 GCF_038502225.1 Cherax quadricarinatus
TTTTGGTGCGTAGACACTGGTCGGGCATCACCCATCTTACAACCACCTGGCATAATGAACAATCCTGTGATTTTGTATAGGATTGTTGTTAAAGATTGTGTACATTGGAGTCTACTAAATACCTATCGAGCTTGTATAACCCATAATTTGAGTTATATACTGTATTCCTTTCATGTTTCAAGATGGAAGATTCAATTACGTTTCTTTCCATGACATAACTGTTTGGTACTATAATCTGGGTAGCATCCCATTCCGGTGGATGATCACATGAACTAACGTGGTTAAAGATAGCAATCGACTCCTGCCCTGTCCTGACTGAGTATTTATGTTGGCCTATTCTGGTTTCCAGAAATTTACCAGTTTGACCAATATATGAGAGAGGACACTGAGTACATTGGACCTTGTAAACCCCACCAACTTTGTTGGAGGGTGCGTTTTTAATCAGTATTTGTTTCACAGTCCTTGTGTTCTTGAAAGTAAGGTTTATATTATCTTTTTTAATGCCTCACGTAGGCAAACCAGATTTTCATTGTATGGTAAAACTAGTATATTTTCCTGGCCATAACTTCCTTAGGTTCAGTCCTGTAGAAAGTCTTAGTGCCTTCTCAACAAAATCCTTGGGGTATCTCAATTTTGTGGCTATGTTGAATATGTTGCTGATTTCGTCCTCTAGGTACTCTGGACTGCAGATGCGCAAGGCTCTCAAGAATGTTGTGAGGAACTCACTCCTTGTTACCCTGGTTTCATGGTTGGAATAGTAGTGAATGTATGACGACACATGTACGGCATAGAGCCGTAGACGTGGCTTATATACTGTAGTCAGGTGAGGCGAAGCAGGAGGAGGCGGGATCACAGTGGAACCATCCACTAGTCTAAGAGGTCTTCGTCCAAAGGTTGGACAAGTGTTGAAGAATTCTTTGTACAAGATCACATGATGCTGCAGTGTCTGACAGATGTGAAAAATGGTTTAAATATCCGACAAGTTGAATGGTCATAGTGGATGGTTCCACTATGACCCTGCCTCCTGCTTCGCCTCACCTGATTACAATATATAAGTCACGTCTACAGCCCTATGCTGTACATTCTACAAGACTGATGAACGAACACATCGACTCCAGGCTGAGGGATTGGGGGACCACATGTTTGAATGGTGAAGGGTCACTTGCAACTCCACCTCATATTTGAGGGTCACCTGCAACACCTCCTCATACTTGAAGTTTGTTGGGTCACCTGTCTGCCAGAGACCTAATGAGAATAACAAAAAATTCCGGGTTATCAGAAAATTTATTTGTCACTGTTTATTCCTTCATCTATGTCTATAGAACAAAAGTTAGAGATAAGATAGGTCCCCTTAAAAATAACTATGGGCACCTTACTGACAATGAGAATGAAATGTGCTTGATTTTAAATAATTATTTTCTCTCAGTTTTTACACAGGAAGACACTAACAATATTCCAGTAATTAATTTTTACAGTGGGCTAGAAGAAGATAAATTATGTAACATCACAGTCACTAGTGAGATGGTTGTGAGGCAGATAGACAGACTGAAGCAAAATAAGTCGCCGGGTCCTGATGAGGTTTTTTCAAGGGTTCTTAAGGAATGCAAAATGGAACTCTGTGAACCATTAACTAATATTTTTAATTTATCTCTTCAAACAGGTGTAGTGTCTGATATGTGGAAGATGGCTAATGTAACTCCTATTTTTAAAACAGGGGACAAGTCGTTACCGTCAAATTACCGCCCAATAAGCCTGACCTCAATTGTAGGCAAATTACTAGAGTCAATTATAGCTGAGATTATAAGAAGCCATCTCGATAAGCATAGCTTGATTAATGATACTCAGCATGGATTCACAAGAGGCCGGTCTTGTCTAACTAATTTATTAACTTTCTTCAGTAAAGCTTTTGAGGCTGTTGACCACAATAAAGAATTTGATATTATTTACTTAGATTTTAGTAAGGCTTTTGATAGAGTTCCGCACCATAGACTGTTAAAGAAAGTGGCAGCTCATGGCATTGGGGGAAAAGTGCTCTCGTGGATCGAGTCATGGCTCACTGACAGGAAGCAGAGAGTGTCCATAAATGGGGTTAAATCCGAGTGGGGATCTGTAACAAGTGGCGTTCCACAGGGATCAGTCTTGGGCCCGTTGTTGTTTATAATATATATCAATGATCTTGATGAGGGAATTACTAGTGATATGAGCAAATTCGCCGATGACACAAAGATAGGTAGGATAATTGATTCAAACGTAGATGTTAGGGAACTTCAGGAGGATTTAAACAAACTCTATTCTTGGTCAGAAAAGTGGCAGATGCAGTTCAATGTAGATAAGTGCAAGGTTCTGAAGCTTGGGAGTGCCCATAACCCTAGTACTTATAAATTAAATGATGTAGAACTTAGCCATACAGATTGCGAAAAGGACTTGGGGGTTATGGTGAGCAGCAACCTTAAACCAAGACAGCAATGCCTAAGCGTACGTAATAAGGCAAATAGATTACTGGGATTTATATCAAGAAGTGTAAGCAACAGAAGTCCAGAGGTCATACTGCAGCTTTATACATCATTAGTAAGGCCTCACCTTGATTATGCAGCTCAGTTCTGGTCTCCGTATTACAAAATGGACATAAATTCGTTAGAAAACATTCAGCGTAGGATGACTAAATTAATACATAGAATCAGAAATCTTCCTTATGAAGAAAGATTGAAGACTCTTAAGTTACATTCACTTGTTAGACGAAGAATGAGGGGAGACCTGATCGAAGTGTATAAGTGGAAGATAGGTATTAATAAAGGGGATATTAATAAGGTCTTGAGGATGTCTCTCCAAGAGAGAACCCGCAGTAATGGATTTAAATTAGATAAGTTTAGATTTAGAAAGGACATAGGAAAGTATTGGTTTGGAAATAGGGTAGTTGATGAGTGGAACAGTCTACCTAGTTGGGTTATTGAGGCTAGGACTTTGGGTAGTTTCAAATCTAGGTTGGATAAGTACATGAGTGGGAAGGGTTGGATTTGAGTGGGACTTTCACATCAGAGCTTATTTCTTGGGTAGCATTGAAAATTGGGTTGGGTAAATGTTTTGTTAGTGGGATGAATTGTAAAGGACCTGCCTAGTATGGGCCAGCAGGCCTCCTGCAGTGTTCCTCCTTTCTTATGTTCTTATGTTCTTATGTAAATTATGAGCAATAAGGATCCCAGTACTGACCCTGGATACACCACTTTTCGTCGGTCCCCATTCTCATATTTCCCTATTTACACAAACTCTCTGTCAGTAACTCTCTGTTGCCTCTCTATCAGCCATTCCTCAACCCAGGAGATAATTTCTCCTCTGCAGCAAGGAAACATCTCTCAGAGCTCAGATAGAGACCACTCATTCACCTCTCTCACTTGTCTCCCTCGCTTGATTTACCTCCCTCTTTCATGTGTAACCCTCCCTCTCTCGATTATCCCCTTCATTCCCTCCCTCACCTGTCTCCTTCATTCCCTCAACTGTTTGCCCTCGCTTTCTCACACCCGTCTCCCGCAGATGTCTCATTTTCTCTTTCACTTGCCCCCCTCAAACATTCACTTGTTTCCTTCACTTGTCTCTTTGACTCCCTAGCTTGTCTCTATCACTTTGTTCACTAACTCTCTAACTTCTCTTTCTGTCTGTCTGTTTGTCTGTCTCTCTGCAATTACGTATCCTTAATATCACTAATTTTTCACCTGTTGCAAGTGTGTTATTGTTGTGGGATTATTTTACTTTTATTAAGATCAAAGTGTCACTATTCGGAAGAGATCACGATGTATACGTGAAAAGTTGTAACCGGGAATAAATGTGACAAATGTCACGCTGCGTGCATGACTAGAGTTCCAATTTATATTGCTTTTACTTGTAGGTAATAATATCAGCTAATGTAGAGCCGTGTGCCCATGTTATGATCAGCGGGAATGTAACAGGTACTACAATGTCGATATCTCCAGTTGTTTTGTGCGCTATATGGACTGTAAGTTCTATGAGCGTCGTATGGCTGAATTTCACCTATACACCACGATTCCAGTATACTACAACCCTAAAATGGAAATTAAAAGAAAAATGTGTATAAAACGAGAGAAACACTAATCGGTATATAAAGTTATCAACATTTCGATTTCACTGTCATCTAATATTGACGCAAAATCTCTATCAATGATGAGAAGTGTCAGCCATTTTCGTCTGGTCTCCGTTGAAAGCAAGCTTCTGAGACAGCCTAGTGCAAAGACGGAGCGAGGCTGGAAAATGTGTACACAGCAGGCGACGGAGTGCAGAGTATCTCTGGAATATGTGGATACAAGCAGCCATTACTTGCAGAAGTGAATAAAGGTTACGGAGAATATCAGTGACACGGCCATGTTTTTTGATGCATTCGTCAGCCAATATTTTTTTTTCAACTAATGCAACTCTCCTGTACTAGTCTTCATCTAGTTCGTCGAGTAAGATACTGATATGACTAGTCATAAATATGACGTTATTAGCGTTCATGAAGTAATGATTCCTCAGTGAGGATAACAGACTCTAAAAATTTCTTATTCTCTGCTTTTCTTTTAAAAGTCTCATTTCCAGGATGCTTATAAATGAATCAAAAGAATGGGACAAAAATATCTAGTGTCTTGCACTCTTCTGGAGAACATTTGAGGTAACTTGCACCATGTTGTCTCCAAGTTTCTCCAGCAGGTGTAGGGGAATATTCGTGCCAGTCAACATGTCTATAACCTGGGACAAATATTTTTTCTGAATCACTTATCTACTTTCTCTCGCGGAAAATTTGTTTCTTTATTGATGTCTTTCTCCAGGGTTACCGCCTCCAAAATCTGCATGAAACATTCTGCAAAGACTTTAATAGTAGCATACTGTATCTTAATATTTCCTTTGTTATTAATAGGGATTCACTGACTTCAACTTGTTGGGTGGACTTGGTGAGTTAATAGAATTTTTTGCGGTTTGCATCACGAGCAACCTTATTTTTCATTATTTCAGAACCGCCTGACTTTTTGTGTCAATTAAAAGTTCATAAATCTTGCTTACAGCTCACTTGTAGCTCTTAATGAGTTTCACCTCACACGCGATCTACACAGTCAACTTTACCCTTTGTATGAGTGCCACATTGAATATAAAAAACTTAACAAACTATGTGCATCTCTTTATGAGCTTACTTACCTTTAAATTCACTTTTCATAGAAGCTAACCCATCTTAATCCTGATATTGTTGTTTGGCTGGACAGTACAACTGCAACTGGTCCAACACTGATCTGTCTCATCCGATTATATCATGAACTGAAAACTATTATTATTATTATTATTATTATTATTATTATTATTATTATTATTATGGGGAGCGCTAAACCCGTAGGGATTATACAGCCCCTGTGGGGGAGAGAGGGATGAAAGGCATTAATTTTAAGGCTCAATTCAAAGAACTTGAGCACAGATCCAATTTCCTAGAACAAGAGCCCCTCGCCAGCGTCCGGGAACCTTCCTTGAGGAGCATGAACTTAAAAATGTTTCGGGTCCAGGCAGAGAGCAGACAAAATACAAACGTTTTATGTCCTAGATAATTATCCAGCCTCATCTGAACGACAGTCTCACTTACGGGACAACTGTATGTATCTGGTTACTTGTGAGATCTTGCTTGCTAGTCACAGTTTTTGAAAGGTACTTGGCAATTTATATAATATCAGCGATGTATCAGATTTTCATGATTTCAGAACGTGCAGTTACGTGTTTCCAGTGTTCTGGTATTAAATTTCCTTGAGAAAAACAGTTCGAGATGCTACTTGCCTATTATATCTCTTCTGGGAACAAATGAACAACAGCTTACTGAAGAATTCTTCAATCTGCGATTAAACGATCTGTTAACATCGATAAACATTTTTTGATTAAACTGGATGTTTTTAACGCCTGATTAATGAAATATAATATTCGAATCAGTGGTCCCAGATTTCTTGAGAAGTTCAAGATTCTTTATATTACTGACAATATTGTCAAAATGGTATGTTTAAATTATCACGCTCTTCAAAACACACACATGTATCGCACAACCCACTTGAAGAAAATGAAAAAAAACATAAGAAATATATTGTATATTTCCTCCTGCGAATGGGGTACTCTTCAGCAGACTAAAACGTGTAATATTTTTGTTGTTGCTGGTTTATATATCATGGAGAATAAGCCGGCAATAGTACTTAAAACAAGCTGAGTAGTGTCTAAATACATATGGAAATGAGGAAGATGTTAACGTTCTAGTGGACCACTGCAGTGCAACCACTGGCTTACCGGTCACACTCAGTGGTCTGATTGCTCAATGTTGTTCAGTAGTCCCGAAAAGGGACTCGATCAGAAATAAGTTATGGTAGGTAAGACACATGGGCAACAGCTAGGCAACTTTATTCCGAAACGTTTCGCTACACAGTAGGCTTCTTCAGTCGAGTACAAAAGTAAGCAGGAGCAATAGAGATGTGAAGACGATATAATCAGTCCATCACCCTTGAAGTCGGAGATTTGAGGTTGTGAGTCTCTCAGCATGGAGAAGAGTTCTGTTCCATAGTCTGAAACAATCTGAAGAAACAAACGACGGTGTGGAGACTTATATACTGTCGGAAGAAGACGTGTAGGGTGGTAGTAGAGAGAATGTAGTCATTGAGAGGTCAGGTCCCTCTTCAGAAATAAGTTATAAATAATAGAGGACCCAGAGTACAATTTTGGAGTGAAGCAGAGCAAGAGTTTGAGAGATCATCTTCAATAATAAGTCTTAGGTCAATGACTCTAGCCTTAGTCAGCATCACTCCACCTTGAAACTTTAAGCTTTTACCTGATATGGCTTTCTCTGTAGCCGAAAATAAATGGTGAGCATAACTACAGGCTCTATTATATTAAACAACTGTAAGCTAGTACCTGGACGTACGTTTCTGCCTGAATTGATTTGAAGGAACGTGCTGGATGAACCCCAAGATGAGAATGAAGAGGAGCTAGAGCATGCACATAATTCTTAAATAAATTCTGAGAAATTTTACTCAAGGGTTTGTTACATCGGAAGATAAAAGCTGCCAGTGATGGAGCGTTCCAGAAACTGACAGTGAATGACACACCATTCACCCCGAGTCACTGCTGCCGCTGGATCCTACAGAAGATCACCGCCTACTATAAGGTCTCTCCTGATGTGAGGATATATTAATGTGTCACTAAGCCCTGGTTTCCAAACAGAACATGAGAACTACCTGTCCCCTTACTCCCAGATCTTGGTCACGGACTGGTGATGTTTTTAGTTAGTCTGGGTAACTTGCCCATTGTAATAAATGGTAAAAATATTCTTTTTGTTGAGGTACACATGATTGTCTGTATCAATGAATGTCATTAAACATTTGTTGTTTACCGTCAACTGATGTTGCTGTGGAATAATGCTCTTTCCTGGTTTACTTCTTGCCCTGGGTACCACCAAAAAAAAAATCAGCATCAAATTGGCCTTGATATGTCCAGTCTGTCCATAACAACCAGATTTGTCTTCACATGCATCAGTGGGGGAGGAAAATTTCTTTATTTCTTCTCTGTCTCAATTCCCATAATCACCCTGGGGAACCAGATCTCAAGTTGTCTGTTCGTCTAGTGATAGTGAGTCACATTTTTGGGAAGTGTCATAGTGGACGTGAAGTTCGAACATTAATCTGTTGTTGGTTCAGCGCGCCTTCTCCACAGTTCCCATCAGAATTTATTTAATTTAAAGTACCTGGTGAATAGTGTGTTTTAATGGGGTAAAAATTGTCATAACCAACAATAATTATGCTGGAAATGAATTATAAATATCAATAATTAATAAATATAATTAAATAAATTATATCATAGTTTTTAAAAAGGTCATTAATGAATATGAATGAAATGAAAGCAATGTTGTGAAAATATCCTTAATAATAACTATGATGCTGCCATACATATAAATATATTGTCAGCAGTGGTTTTAATACTAATATAGGTGATAATATAAATAATAACTTGGGGAAAATGAAATCTCGTCCTTAAAATCTCCATAATTACATTATAAGGTTTCAAATGTTGTTAAAAACGATTTTAACAACATTGTTAAGGTGCTCACAGTTTCTATTATCCAGGACAACATTCTACAAAAGCCACGCTGGACCCTCCTCACAGTGTTTGTATAACTTACAATGCTAGTATTTTACCATTCAGTCTGCCACCGCCAGAAGTGTGCAGATTTTTTCATCAAACTTCTCGTTGATCTTTAAAGATCACTGAGAGTGCCAAAGGTCTATAATATTCTAACAACAACAATGACCCATCAGAGCAGGAGGGGAGTGAAAGAAGTATGGAGTAGATTTAAGAATGTAGTGTTAGAGTGTGCGCTAGACTATGGTGGGCATAGAAGAGTGGGAGTGTGTGAGAAGAAAAGTGACTGATTTAATGGTGAGGCAAAGATGGTGGTAAGGGAGGAAAAATTAGCATATGACATGTTTTTGCAATGCAGCAGTGATAAACGGAGGGTGGAGAACATGAAGAGTAAAAGAAGTTAAAACAGCAGTGAGGGAGTGTAAAAGGAACGCCAGTGCTGGAGTGGTTGAGGTTTTATTTACAAATTTTACTGAGAATAAGAAAAAGCTTTTCAGTAAGATTAATGCGTTGGGAATGCTTATTTCCCCAGCATCCTGGAATGCATTTGATGAGGAGGTGAAGGTACTGCTAAGATGAAGATAATATTTTCAGGAGTTGTTAAATGTTGTAGCTGAAAGATAGGCAGTGAACTCATGCACTGAGCAGGGAGGTACAACGTTTTGTAGGAGTGAGGAAGAGCCAGATATGATGGTGGAGAAAGTGCATGAACCAGCGACTAGAAAAAAAAAGAGGCTAAAGTAGCTGGGATAGTTTGGATCAAGACAAAATGGTAAATTCAAGTGGAGAAGTTGTACTGAGGTGGTTGGTGTATTTTATTCGATATATGCACGAAAATAAGAGAAAAGGGGATAAAATGGGTGTAAGAATTATAGGTAAATAACGCTGTTGAGTATAAGGGTAAGACAGAAAGTAGGAAAGTTTAGGAATGGGTAGAGGATGTGCGGACCAAGTGTTTAAATTGAAGCAAGGAAGAAATTACATTCACATTGAATCATGTAAGTCAGCAATTCATAAATAAATTTATAGAACCCGTGATTGCATTTAGGGATTTAGAAAAGGCATTTGTTACAGTGGACAGTAGAGCAATGAGGCAGATGTTACAAATGTAAGGAATACGTTACAGGTTACGAAAAGAGGTACATAAGTTTTAGAAAAATAACCCATTGAAGAATTCAACATGCCCATGACGGAGGAGAAACATGAAGCAACCGTTTTCAGGGAAAAATCACTTGACGGCTTACCCATGATGAACTAAGTGAGGGAGAAAGTTTACAAGGATTGTATACAAAGACTGATCACATAAGGTACATGGTGTAAGTCAGTAGTAGGGACTCTTTCAGACACAGGAAATAGATCAGACGCAGGAACTAGATCCGACGCAGGAACTAGATCAGATGCAGGTACAAGATCAGACGCAGGAACTAGATCAGATGCAGGTACAAGATCAGACGCAGGAACTAGATCAGATGCAGGTACAAGATCAGACGCAGGAACTAGATCAGATGCACGTACGAGATCAGACGCAGGAACTAGATCAGATAAACAACAAAAAAAGGCACAATATCGTGACTGGAACAATATACAAATAAACCACTCACAGAAGAGAGGAGCTTACGACGACGTTTTCTCCCGACTTGGACCATTTACAAAGTCACACTAACGGAGGGAGTATATATGGGCAAGCAGACAGGGACGGAACAAGAGAGGTAGTAGTGGAGGTGGTAGTAGTAGTAGTAGTAGAGATAGTAGGTAGTAGTAGTGGAGGTAGTGGAGTTAGTCAAATACTAAGAAAGAGGAGCACTGCAAGGAAGCTTGGGGCCCACAGAGGGTAAGAGCAAGAACACAGAAGGGGAAAATAATG
>NC_091313.1:13195842-13278342 GCF_038502225.1 Cherax quadricarinatus
AGAGCTGGCAACAGCGCGAAAGGCCTTGCTCGGCTACATGTTCCCAACTGTGGTTTTTCTTGGATTACTGTATCGCACATTGTGAAAAATGATATCGACAGATTGACTGACTATTGTTACTTCTGCTAAATCTATTATTACTACTGCTGCTACTGCTGCTGCTGCTATTATTGCTGTTGTTTCTAATGTTAGTACTGCTACTACTACTACTACTGCTGGTATTTTTCTGCTGCAACTGCTGCTACTGCTGCTACTACTACCACTACTGGTAGTTTTGCTGCTGCTGCTGCTGCTGATGCTACTGCTGTTACTGCTACTGTTGTTGCTGCAGTTGTTGCTGCTACTGCTGATGTTGCTGCTTTCGTTACTGCTGCTACTACTACAGCTACTACTGCTATTGCTGCTGCTGTTACTACTGCTACTGCTGCTGCAGCTTCTGCTACAGCTGCTACTGTTACTACTTACTACTAATACTACCAGGTAATACTTTTACTACTATTATTAATACATCTGCTACAGCTATTAGTATTACTACTTTATTATTATTATTATTATTATTATTATTATTATTATTATTGTTGTTGTTGTTGTTGTTGTTGTTGTTGTTGTTGTTGTTGTTGTTGTTGTTGTTGTTATTGTTGTTGTTGTTGTTGTTGTTGTTATGTTAACACTGCCAGAGGAGAGCTACATTACAGTTCAACTAAGCCACCACACCACCACATCTCCACCTCTCCTTCAGAGTACATACACTGTACTTTCCGCTTCCAGGGCTCAGGTCCAGCTAACCGGTTTTCCTGAATACATTCATTAATGTTACCTTGCTCACACTCCAACAGCACGTCACATAAACCACATTCTTTCACTCACTCCTAACATGCTCACTCAAACTTGTTGGATGTCCAATCCTTGGCAATCGAAATCTCCTTAACTCTTCCCTCCATCCCTTCCTACGACGACTCCTGCCCCTCCTTCATTCCATCCCGGATTTATACGCCCTCCTAATCTTCCTATTTTTCTCCATCCTTTTTAAATGTCCAAACCACCTCAACAACCGCTCCTCAGTTCTTTGAATAATTGATAGTGTCTAATCCCCAGACACTGAATTCTCTGCATAATATCCACAACACACATTAGCTTCAAACACGACATCTCCACCGCCTCCAACCTCCTCTTCGCTGCAACAATTAAAGCTCATTCTTCACACATAAAACAGTGTTGGTATCACTATTGTCCGGTACACTTTCCCTTGTTGCCTCTCTGGATTGCGTTGTTAGCCTCCACAGTTTCTTCGCTTGCAAACACCTCCACATTCTTCCCTTTTCATTTTTATGGTTTATCTCAACCCTCATATAATTATCAGCCAACCTTCTCTTTATTCTGAAACTCCATAATATCTGACTACAGCGTTAGATTCCATAGTGAACATTTTAGCTGATCTTCTGGGTGGTGACCTTTCACAGTCTCTCTGCAACTGTTGTCTTATTACATCTATGGGGATTATAGACCCTTAATTTTAATGTGCGCTATTAAAGAATTTTAATGCATTCATTTTGAAGAATGTTTAGAAAAGAATGCTGAATGTCTGTTATGTGGTATTACCTCCAGGAATAAAATAAACTCTTCTCACTTATATTCTTATTGTGCTCAACACTGAAGTTAAACTGGAAGGTAGGTAATTCAGTAAACATTTCCTGTCCTCTCTCTTAAATAATGTTGTGGCAGTTATTAGTTTCCAGTAATTGTATACTTATTTTTGTTAACGGGTTCACTAATAACGCAGCTAATATCGCAACTGTTTAGTGACCATTTGAAGAAGTTTGTACATGTGAAAGATCATATCACGTTGAAATAAAACTGAACACAGTTTTTCATTTAAGTAAATATGTTCTTTCTTTATTACTGCACAACCTCGTATTATTATTGTTTATTAGTATTAATTTTTCTGCTTATTTAACTATTTAACTAATTCCAAAATTTCTTAGAAACATATTTTTGGGTTGCCAGCTTTTCTCTTTTTGCCTTCGCCTTTATATATATATATATATATATATATATATATATATATATATATATATATATATATATATATATATATATATATATATATATATATATATATATATGTGTGTGTGTGTGTGTGTGTGTGTGTGTGTGTGTGTGTGTGTGTGTGTGTGTGTGTGTGTGTGTGTTGTGTGTGTTTATCTTTCATAATAGTCATTAATTATAAAGCACTTTACTTGTGTTTTCTCTGTACATCTGTTGTAACTATTTCATAATACAATCTGGCTTAGCTTATACTGGAAATGTGTTCCTTATTTAATGACTATTTTTGTCAGTTTTTACACAGGAAGACATAAATGAGATTCCACAAATTAACAATTACTGAGTTCCTGATGAATTCAAGTTAACTAATATTACTGTCACTAGGGACATGGTTATCAAACAGTGAGACAAACTGAAGCAAAATAAGTCCCCGGGATCCGATGAGTTGTTTTCCAAGGTACTTAAGGAATGCAAGATGGAGCTTAGTCAGCCATTAACGAGTGTGTTTAATGCGTCCATCCTTACCGGTGTTGTGCCAGAGTTGTGGAAGATGGCTAATGTGGTTCCTATATTCAAATCAGGGGATAAATCCACTCCTTCAAATTACCGTCCAATAAGCCTGACATCTATAGTGGGCAAGTTATTAGAATCAATTATAGCTGACATTATTAGAAGTCACCTTAAAGAGCATAATTTGATTAATGAATCTCGGCATGGATTCACAAGAGGTCGTTCCTGCTTGGGAAATTTACTGAAGTTCTTCAATAGAACATTTGAGGCAGTTGACAGTGATAAGGAATATATTATTTATTTGTATTTTAGTAAAGCCTTCGATAGAGTACCTCACAAGAGACTCTTAAGAAAAGTGGCAGCTCATGGTATAGGAGGTAAAGTTCTAGCATGGATAGAGGTATGGCTTACCAATAGAAAGCAGAGAGTGTCCATTAATGGGGTCAAATCTGAATGGAGATTAGTCACTAGTGGCGTTCCACAAGGATCAGTTTTAGTCCCTCTCTTGCTCATAATTTACATTAATGACCTTGATGAAGGGATTACGAGTGACATGAGTAAATTTGCTGTTTATACAAAGATAGGCCGTATAATACATTCTGAGGAGGATAGCAATGAACTCCAGGAAGATTTGGACAAATAAATGTCTTGGTCTGAGAAATGGCAGATGAAGTTCAATGTGGATAAGTGTAAGGTACTAGTCCTTGGTAATGAAAATAACCCTCGAAGCTATAAACTAGGTGAAGTAGAACTTGATCATACAGAATGCGAAAAAGACTTGGGAGTCATGGTAAGGAGAAATCTAAAGCCAAGACAGCAGTGCCTAAGTGTGCACAACAAGGCTAACAGATTACTAGGATTTATCTCTAGAAGTATAAGCAACAGAAGTCCAAAGGTTATTTTACAGCTCTATATATCGCTAGTGAGGCTTCATTTAGATTATGCTGCTCAGCTTTGGTCTCTTTACTACAGGATGGATATAGACTCATTGGAGAACACACAGAGAAGAATGACTAAAATGATTTACTGTGTAAGGAATCTCCCGTATGAAGATAGACTTAAAGCCTTGAATCTCCACTCTCTGGAGAGACGTAGAATGAGGGGAGATATCATTGAAGTGTATAAGTAGATGACGGGCATAAACGAAGGAGATATTAATAAAGTACTAAGGGTGTTGAACCAGGTAAGAACCAGAAATAATGGATTTAAATTGGATAAATTTGGATTTAGAAAAGACATAGGTAAGTAATGGTTTTCTAACAGAGTTGTTGGTGCGTGGAACAATCTTCCCTGTAGGGTGATCGAGGCTAGGACTTGTGGCAGCTTTCAAAAGAGATTGGACAAATATATGAGTGGGTGGGGCTGGGTTTGATTTGTGTCATTGGGTACAGGAGTAAATTCTTGGGTAGCTTTGGGAAGAGGTCATTTTGATAAGGACCTGCCTTGTATGGGCCAGTAGACCTTCTGCAGTGTTCCTCTATTCTTATGTTCTAATGTTCTTATCATTACTCCTTTTCTTACAACTTTGTGTGTCGCATACATTGAAAGGTTTTAATTGACTGTACACGCTTATATTAAGCAGATATAACATCACACTTCCAAAATCGATTAATATTGTTCACATCTCTATTCATGTCTCTCACATTCCCCTCTGCACTTTGATGTTATCGTTTCCCTGTACAAAAAAAAATCTTTATAATAATTTTTTACCTATCTTGCATGAATGTTTAAATCTTCATAACCCTATATCCTGTTACGTTTATTTCCAGGGATAAAGTTATTTAATTTAAATGTTGTTATCAAAGGTGTGGATTAATTTACTTGCTTCTGGATAACCCGATGAAATTGTTGAACAGTTTTATTGTTTTGTGCATGATGAAATATTTTTATATCACTGATAAAAGCAGACGTATGAGACCTGAAACAATCATGGGAGGAAGCTTCAGCACAGGCAGTGTGACGTAGACCTGAAACAATCATGGGAGGAAGCTTCAGCACAGGCAGTGTGACGTAGACCTGAAACAATCATGGGAGGAAGCTTCAGCACAGGCAGTGTGACGTAGACCTGAAACAATTATGGGAGGAAGCTTCAGCACAGGCAGTGTGACGTAGACCTGAAACAATTATGGGAGGAAGCTTCAGCACAGGCAGTGTGACGTAGACCTGAAACAATCATGAGACGAAGTTTCAGCACAGACAGTGTGACATAGACCTGAAACAATCATGGGAGGAAGCTTCAGCACAGTGTGACGAAGCCTGAAACAATCATGGGACGAGGCTTCAGCACAGTGTGACGTAGACCTGAAACAATCATGGGACGAGGCTTCAGCACAGTGTGACTTAGACCTGAAACAATCATGCGACGAAGCTTCAGCACAGTGTGACGTAGACCTGAAACAATCATGGGAGGAAGCTTCAGCACAGTGTGACGTAGACCTGAAACAATCATGGGACGAGGCTTCAGCACAGTGTGACGAAGACCTGAAACAATCATGAGACGAAGTTTCAGCACAGACAGTGTGACATAGACCTGAAACAATCATGGGAGGAAGCTTCAGCACAGTGTGACATAGACCTGAAACAATCATGGGAGGAAGCTTCAGCACAGTGTGACGAAGACCTGAAACAATCATGAGACGAAGTTTCAGCACAGACAGTGTGACATAGACCTGAAACAATCATGGGAGGAAGCTTCATCACGGACAGTGTGACGTAGACCTAAGACAGTCATAGGACAAGGCTTCATCACGGACAGTGTGACGTAGACCTAAGACAGTCATAGGACAAGGCTTCATCACGGACAGTGTGACGTAACAATACTGAATTTAGATATACAGACGCAGGCAAGCATTTTGGGAAGTTGATCTACGAAGACTGAACGAGCTCAACAAAAGAGATATTGCCACGACATACAAAATAATCAGGGTATCTCCAGGCTGCAAAGGAAGATCGACGTGGAAGGGAGCATAGCGAGAAGACACTCTGCTTTACCTGAGTTGTCAGAGTGATATTACGGAACACTCTCGCAAAGATTATTATGAAGCCCTCTAATAGGGTAAGAATATTGTGGAGCACGCTATCAGTGCTCAGTAGGCAGAGATGAACCATCGCAAATTCATAGATTCAGGCGGAGGCCGAGATATAAACATAAATTATTTTTTTAATTAACACACTGGCCGATTCCCACCAAGGAAGGGTGGTCCGAAAAAAAAAAACTTCCACCATCATTCACTCCATCACTGTCTTTCCAGGGATGTGCTTTACACTACATTTTATAAACCTGCAACATTAACACCCCTCCTTCAGAGTGCAGGCACTGTACTTCCCATCTCCAGGACTCAAGTCCCGCCTGCCGGTTTCCCTGAATCCCTTCATAAATGTTACTTTGCTCACACTCCAACAGCACGTCAGGTATTAAAAACCATTTGTATCCATTCAATCCTATCAAACACGCTCACGCATGCTTGCTGGAAGTCCAAGCCCCTCGCACACAAAACCTCCTTTACCCCCTCCCTCCAACCTTTCCTAGGCCGACCCCTACCCCGCCTTCCCTCCACTACAGATTTATACACTCTCGAAGTCATTCTGTCTCGTTCCATTCTCTTTACATGTCTGAACCACCTCAACAACCCTTCCTAAGCCCTTTGGACAACAGTTTTGGCAATCCTGCATCTCCAACTAACTTCCAAACTACGAATTCTCTGCATTATATTTACACCACACATTGCCCTCAGATATGACATCTCCACTGCCTCAAGCCTTCTCCTCGCTGCAACATTCATCACCCATGCTTCACAACTATATAAGAGCGTTGGTAAAACTATACTCTTATACATTCCCCTCTTTGCTTCCCAGGACAAAGTTCTTTGTCACCACAGACTCCTAAGTGCCCCGCTTATCCTTTTCCCCTCATCAGTTCCATGATTCACCTCATCTTTCATCGACCCATATGCTGACACGTCCACTCCTAAATATCTGAATATATTCACCTCCCCCATACTCTCTCCCTCCAATCTGATATCCAATCTTTCGTCAACTAATCTTTTTGTTATCCTCATAAAATTACTCTTTCCTATATCCACTTTTAATTTTCTTCTTTTACACACCTACCAAATTCATCCACCAACCTCTGCAACTTCTCTTCAGATCTCCCAAAAGCACAGTGTCATCAGCAAAAAGCAACAGTGACAACTCCCACTTTGTGTTTGATTCTTTATCTTTCAACTCCAAAGCTCTTGCCAAGACCCTCGTATTCACTTCTCTTACAACCACATCTATAAACATTGAACAACCACGGTAACATCACACATCCTTGTCTAAGGCCTACTTTTACTGGGAAATAATCTCCCTCTCTCCTACATACTCCGACCTGTGCCTCACTATCCTCGTAAAAACTCTTCACTGCTTTCAGTAACCTACCTCCTATACCATACACCTGCAACATCTGCTACATATACCCCCTATCCACCCTGTCATACGCCTTTTCCAAATCCATAAATGCCACTAAAACCTTTTTAGCCTTATCTAAATACTGTTCACCTACATGTTTCACTGTAAACACTTGGTCGACACACCTCCTATCTTTCCTAAAGCCTGCTTGTTCATCTGCTATCCTACTTTCCGTCTTACTCTTAATTCTTTCAATAATAACTCTAGCATACACTTTTCCAGGTATACTCAACAGACTTATTCCCCTATAATTTTTGCATTCTTTTTTATCCCCTTTGCCTTTATACAAAGGAACGATGCATGCTCTCTGTCAATCCGTACGTAGCTTACCCTTTTCCATACATTCATTAAATAATAGCACCAACCTCTCCAAAAATTATATCCCCACCTGCTTTTAACATTTCTATCTTTATTCCATCAATCCCAGCTGCCTTACCCCATTTCATTCTACCCACTGCCTCACGAACTTCCCCCACACTCACAAATGGCTCTTCCTCACTCCTACAAGATGTTATTCCTCCTTGCCCTATACACGAAATCACAGCTTCCCTATCTTCATCAACATTTAACAATTCCTCAAAATATTCCCTCCATCTTCCCGATACCTCTAACTCTTCATTTAATAACTCTCCTCTCCTATTTTTAACTGACAAATCCATTTGTTCCCTAGGCTTCCTCAACTTGTTAATCTCACTCCAAAAACTTTTTCTTATTTTCAACAAAATTTGTTGATAACATCTCACCCACATTCTCATTTGCTCTCTTTTACATTGCTGCACCACTCTCTTAACCTCTCCTTTTCTCTCCATATACTCTTCTCTCCTTGCATCACTTCTACTTTGTAAAAACCTCTCATATGCTAAATTTTCTCCCTTAATACTCTCTTTACATCATCATTCCACCAGTCGCTCTTCTTCCCTCCCGCTCCCACTTTCCTGTAAGCGCAAACTTCTGCTGAACACTCTAACACTACATACCTAAAACTACCCCATACATCTTCGACCCCATTGCCTATACTCTCACTAGCCCAACTATCCTCCAACAGTTGTGTATATCTTACCCTAACTGCCTCCTCTTTTAGTTTATAAACCTTCACCTCTCTCTTTTTTTCCCCATGATCCCAAGGTCTCCGATCTCACTGGGATAAATAGATACTGTTGGCTTATGTCCCTGTACTTGCTGATCTTATACTCCTCCCTGTGGTCAGCAGCTCCTCATTGTCGCCCAACATTGTGATGGATGTAGGTGTCAGCCAGTGTCGACACACAGGTATAGTCTCATGCTAAGAGTTTGCCATTTTTCCAAGGATAGATGGTGATCCCGTCTGGGCGGTTTGCTGGGATGTGGGTACTGTTGGCTGCTAGTGATCGGGGCTCTCTTTCGGCTGGACATCCAGTTGTAGCAAGGGTTCTCTTTATGATGTCGTTGACTTCATTGTGTCTTGCATGCCAGCCCTTGGTTTTGGAACAGTTAAGACCATGTAGACCTTACTGGTCGGCTTGTGCATCGCCGCAAATACACGTATATTCCGTGTGAATTGGGGCAGCAAGGCGCAGAGCCACTGCAATACAGAGGGTCTTAGGGTCGAGGCGCATTCCCATTGCCTAAATAGGAACTGTTTGGAGGAAGTCCCAGGATTGATGTGCACTCACAGCTTGGAGAGGGGTAGTCTCCCTGTCTGATGTTACAGCCCTAAGCATGTTGCCAAGAACCGTTTCAGCGATGGGGCCATCCTAGCTTGACTATATGTAGGCCAGTGCTGCACTAGGTTTTGGCGCTGGAGAAACAAGAGTCCCATTCTGTGATGGCACTGGTGTAACTAGGGTCCTGTATTCCTACTGAGTCACTGAGGTTGTCCGGAAGAAAGGACTTTGAGTTTTGCTATTGATATATTCGGCACGACATATATATATATATATATATATATATATATATATATATATATATATATATATATATATATATATTTATATATTATTGTAATCACGAACGAGTGGTATTGATAAATAACAACACTGCGCTAGCCAAGGATTGGAACCCATGTTATACTGGCCTGCCTCATGGTAAGCGAGAACCAAATGACGCTTTAAACCACAGGACCACCCAACCCTACAAGAATGGAGCAGCCAGCACACAGCTAGCTGTTGGGCCGCAATCCGAGGGTATACGGAGGTGTGGGAGCTTCTAAGCTAATTTCATTCTCATCCCTGTTTGGTGTACTAGCCTCACGAGCAGTATATATCTATATATATATATATATATATATATATATATATATATATATATATATATATATATATCTATATATATATATATATATATATATATAAATAGAGAGAGAGAGAGAGAGAGAGAGAGAGAGAGAGAGACAGAGACAGACAGACAGACAGACAGACAGACAGACAGACAGACAGACAGACAAACAAATATATAAATGAGGAGAGAGAAACAGAGACAGACAGAAACGAAGATAAATCATCATATGAACAACGTCATATGTTTCTTAAAAATGAAAAAAGATTTGCATTCTTTGAAGCAGATGTGTTCTTGCCAGACTTCATTACTCTCTTAAAGTGACTTCATATTTACCTGTCTGTCTGTGTTGTCTGTGTATGTTGTCTGTCTGTGTTGTCTGTGTATGTTGTCTGTCTGTGTTGTCTGTGTATGTTGTCTGTCTGTGTTGTCTGTGTATGTTGTCTGTCTGTGTTGTCTTTGTATGTTGTCTGTCTGTGTTGTCTGTGTATGTTGTCTGTCTGTGTTGTCTTTGTATGTTGTCTGTCTGTGTTGTCTGTGTATGTTGTCTGTCTGTGTTGTCTGTCTATGTTGCCTGTCTGTGTTGTTTCTCTTTGTTACTTGTCTGTGTTGCCTGCCTGTGTTGTCTGTGTCGCCTGCCTGTGTTGTCTGTCTATGTTGTCTGTCTGTGTCGTCTACCTGTGTTGCCTGCCTGTGTTGTTTCTCTTTGTTGCTTGTCTGTGTTGCCTGCCTGTGTTGTCTGTGTCGCCTGCCTGTGTTGTCTGTCTATGTTGTCTGTCTGTGTTGTCTGTCTATGTTGCCTGTCTGTGTTGTTTCTCTTTGTTGCTTGTCTGTGTTGCCTGCCTGTGTTGTCTGTGTTGCCTGCCTGTGTTGTCTGTGTTGCCTGCCTGTGTTGTCTGTCTATGTTGTCTGTCTGTGTTGTCTGTCTATGTTGCCTGTCTGTTTTGTCTACCTGTGTTGCCTGCCTGTGTTGTTTCTCTCTGTTGTTTGTCTGTGTTGCCTGCCTGTGTTGTCTGTCTATGTTGTCTGTGTGTGTTGTCTGTCTGTGCTCCCTGCTTGTGTAGTCTGCCTATGTTGTCTGTCTGTGTTGTGTGTCTGTGCTTCATGTCTATGCTGTCTGTCTGTGTCGCCTGTCTGTGTTGCCTGTTTGTGTTGCCTGTCTGTGTTGTCTGTCTATGTTGCCTGTCTGTGTCGTCTGATTGTGTTGCCTATCAGTGTTGTTTGTCTATGTTGTCTATGTTATCTGTCTATGTTGTCTGTCTGTGTCGTCTGTCTGTGCTGTCTGTCTGAGGTTTCTGCCTGTGTTGTCTGTCTGTGCTCTCTGTCTGTGTTCCTTGCCTGCGCTGCCTGTGTTGTCTGTCTGTGTTCTCCTCTTTCTCTGTATGTTCTCCCTGCCTGTGCTGTCTGTCTGTGTTGCCTGCCCGAGTTGCATGTCTGTGTTGTATGTATGTGTTCTCTGCTTGTGTTG
Source organism: Cherax quadricarinatus (assembly GCF_038502225.1). Taxonomy (NCBI): domain Eukaryota; kingdom Metazoa; phylum Arthropoda; class Malacostraca; order Decapoda; family Parastacidae; genus Cherax; species Cherax quadricarinatus. The sequence continues at coordinate 13,206,566 of NC_091313.1, forward strand.
TCTGCTTGTGTTGCCTGTATGTGTTCCTGCCTGCGTTGTCTGTCTATGATGTCTGCTTTTATTGTATGTCTATGTTGTCTGTATGTGTTGTCTGTCTATGTTTTTTGTCTGTGTTGTCTGTCTGTGTTGTCTGTCTATGTCGTCTGTATGTGCTCCTGCCTGTGTTGTCTGTTTGTGTTGCCTGTATGTGTTCCTATCTGCTTTGTCTGTCTATGATGTCTGTTTTTATTGTCTATGTTGTCTGTCTGTGTTGTCTGTCTATGTTGTCTGTCTGTGTTGTCTGTCTATGTCGTCTGTATGTGCTCCCTGCCTATGTTGTCTATCTGTGTTGCCTGTATGTGTTCCTGCCTGCTTTGCCTGTCTATGTTATCTGTATGTGTTGTCTGTCTATGTCGTCTGTCTATGTCTGTCTATGTCTTCCTGCCCGTGCTGTCTGTTGCCTATATGTGCTCCCTGCCTGTGTTGTCTGTCCGTGTTGCCTCTCTGTCTGTGTTGTCTGCCTGTGTTGCCTGTCTGTGTTGCCTGCATCTGCTCCCTGCCTGTGTTGTCTGCCTGTGTTGCCTGTCTGTGTTGCCTTCCCGTGTTGTCTGTCTATGTTGCCTCTCTGTGCTGCCTTCCTGTCTGTGTTGTTTGCATGTGTTGCCTGTCTGTGTTATGTATCTTTCTTGAATGTTTGTATTGTGTCTGTGTTGAGTGTCTGTATTGCATGTCTGTGTTATGTGTCTTTGTTATGTGACTTTGCTGTATGTCTGTATTACGTATCTCTGTTATGGGACTTTGTTGTGTCTGTATTATGAATCTTTGTGTGTCTGTATTGTGTCTGTGTTATGTGTCTTTGTCATGTGACTTTGTTGTGTGTCTATGCTGTGCGTCTTACTGTGTGCCTGTGTTATGTCTGTGTTGTGTGACTGTGTTGCTTGATTTGCTGTGTGTCTGCTTTGTCTGTCTGGGTTGTGTCTTTGTTTGCCTGGGACGCATGTATTTGGTGCGTGTCTTTGTTCTTTGTTAGTATTGCCTGTCTGTGTGATGTGACTTTGTTGTGTGTCCGTGTTGTGTGTCTGTATTGTCTGTTTTATGCCTTTTTGTGTGTCTATGTGTCAGTGGTGATTGTAGACAGACAGGTGTTATGTGACTGACGTGTGTTCACTTTCAGTAGTGATTGTAGACAGTCAGACAGACAGGTGTTATGTGGCTGACGTGTGCTCACCCTCAGTGGTGACTGTGTACAGACAGGTGTTATGTGACTGACGTGTGCTCACCCTCAGTGGTGATTGTAGACAGACAGGTGTTATGTGACTGACGTGTGCTCACTTTCAGTAGTGATTGTAGACAGTCAGACAGACAGGTGTTATGTGGCTGACGCGTGCTCACCCTCAGTGGTGACTGTGTACAGACAGGTGTTATGTGACTGACGTGTGCTCACCCTCAGTGGTGATTGTAGACAGACAGGTGTTATATGACTGACGTGTGTTCACTTTCAGTGGTGATTGTAGACAGACAGACAGGTGTTATGTGGCTGGCGTGTGCTCACCCTCAGTGGTGACTGTGGACAGACAGGTGTTATGTGACTGACTTTCGCCCACCCGCAATGTTAATTGCAGTCAGACACCCAATAGTGAGTTAGGAGCAATTCAGTTGTGAGAAATGACAAATTTTACGTAGCTTCAGTGAAAACTGACTTTTTCAGTTAAGTAGGTCTCATAACGTAGGGAAAATAATAGTTTTTTCATTAAGTTCAAATTACAAATAAGTGCAACGGCTAATATTTCATGTCCCGTTAGCAATTTTCGGAGAAACAATGGCTTTGACCTCTCTGAAAATGTTCATTGAATTCTGAACTTGCGACTGCCTAATTAAGTTAATGAATTGTCCTTCCTGAGTAAACCAGGAAGAGATATGGGAGTGGCAGGAGAGACTCACGCAGGGAGGAGGATGGATGAGGAATTGACGACTGAGTAAAGTGAACTAAAGTAATGTAGTTAGTCACTGTCTGTAGGATTAACAGTGAACCTGTGGCCCCTCCCTGCTACACACGCACCGAACAGGGCCCTTCTCCTCACTGGGCCCTCCATCACCGTGCCCCACTACATAGGCGTCTTGACGTACACTAGATTAGATGATTAATCATACGTAAAACACTTCCAGGGAAGGTATAATTATTTGGCATTACATCCCTAACAGCACTTTCAAACACCAGATCATTATTAATCCCTTGCAAAAAGTAACTTAAGATGCCACATACCAGCTCTTCTTGACACGGAGAAGTGTTGAGTTCCGCTTAAAACTGAACAATTGTGCTTCTGCATATTAAAATAACATTTATTCCTTTATTAAAATTAACTTAACATAATTACTGAATGCATTTAAGCCATATACAATTATAATACTATGCTCCATGGAGACCCCAGAGACAGCCAGGCCAGAAATAAACGTGAAAAGTAATCAATATACAATTACTGTGGTTTCACCACTCAGGATAACATAAACGCAAATAAGAAAATTTAATTTTGTCTCTGTCGTGAAATCTAAATTATGAAGGTGGAGCAGTGAGGCAGCCAGACGCGGAGTGTATTGACCCAACAAGCACACAACACCGATACCGATAAGCTGAGTCCTCACATATTATCAGTCTGGGCATCTTAACAAGGTCCAAACAAGGCAATCGAAGGATCATCACGTCATTGCAATGTCACTTCATTCATTATGCAAAGCATTTATCTTCACTTCAATATTCCTTTCAAGTCAGGAGGAACAAGGGAAGACGAGAGTGACTCTTGCTTCCCGCCCATTTGCCGGGTTATTATAAGCTCTAATGTGGATGAAAATCGCGTTCGGCTCCTGTGCTATACGAATCAAATAATGGTGTTGTGACACAACTTCTAAAGGTTTTCCAGTCTTTCCCAAACAGGAGAGACTGCAACCATTGCAACCAACTCTGTAGATACCATCAACACGTTGTTGAGGTGCATTCTTTATCAGGATGCTTCTAACAGTCCATGAATTTTTAAATACTACTTGTATATTAAATTTTCTAAGAGCATTCGGCAGGATAGATAAATTCTCGTTATATGGCAGGACCAACACAATCTTGGCCCGAAGTTTCATCTTAGAGTCTGTTCTATAATAAGTTTTCTTAGGTGCCAGCAAGGCAGGTTCCACAAACACCTTAGGATACCGCAGTTTCGTGCCAATGTCAAATATTTTCCTAATTTCTTCATCTAGGAACTCCAGACTGCACACTCTATAGGCTCTCAAAAACATAGTAAGAAATACACTCCTTTTGACCCTAGTTTCATGGTTGGAATAGTAGTGAATGTATGAGCACACACATTGGTGGCCTTCCTATATATTGTAAACTTAAACTTTCTATCAACCACGTGTATCAACACAATTACGAATGGAAGTTTACAGTCCATCTCTTTCTCCACGGTGAATTTAATAGACGGGACTAAAGTATTAAGTCTTGGTAAAAATGTATCAAGGGTCATATCATTTGGTCAAAGATGCAAGACGTCATCCACATATCTGAACCATTTAGCTCTACCTGGCAGAATATCTTTCAACACTCTAGCCTCGAAAAATTCCATATACAGATTGCTCAGTAAGGGGGACAACGGATTACCCATCGCCATTCCCTCTTTTTGAGCATAGTATTTCCCCTCAAACTCAAACGTGCAATCAACTACACACAACTTAACTCAATAATGATATTTTTATCAAATGGCAAAGAGAACTCATCTAATTCTTCTTCCAAATAAGATAGCAAGTCGGGGACAAGGACTCTCATGAACAACGTAGTGAGTGCCGAGAAGAGATACATAGTCCTCCCCAACAAATCCATTGCCAAACATGTTTCCAACATCTTTGCCAAAACATCATTCAAAGTATCTACCTCCACAACCACGACCATCAAGGACATCACCAGTAGTAGACAGGACAAGCCTCCATCCTCTGCAGGGGTATACATAATTCCTTGTAATGACTGCAACAAATTATATGTGGGCGAAACATCAAGAGACCTCCAAACACGCATTTCAGAACACCAATATGCAAGCAGGACTGACGATACAAGGAATGCCTGTGTACAGCATCGCAATTCACACAACCATTTAATTAACTACAGAAACTCAAGACTTATAGCCACAGAAGACAACACTCAATACAGAAGAATCCTGGAATCATCGCTTATCTCTACAACCAACAATTTCAACCAGAACAATGGCTTCTATAGCATAGCTGAACCACTCGCCAAGAAACTTCTTCATCGCTATCCCACATAAGAACATAGAACACTGCAGAAGGTCTACAACTTGTCCAATACCCCTGCCAAGCTACCCAAGACTCTATAACCCCACCCGGTGGATCATCAGATGCAGCATTCTTCACCTGACCTCAACATTCTGACTATAAATACTCTTGTACCTTCCAACCCCAGGTAGATCCGTGTGTGACTTGAGAAAGCCCACTGTGTGGGTGAAACGTTGTCAATAAAGGATCACATTATATTGCATTTGTGTTTATATTTCCATTGTGTCGGTATTTTATACCATTTATTACCAACAACGTAGTGACATCAAAACTAACAAGTGTAAAATAATTAGACATGTTGATATTTTGCAATTTGTCGATGAGATCAACATTGTTTTTTAAGTTGGCTTCAGAAATGCTGCCAAGCAAAGGAGTTAATATTTTTACCAACCATTTTGACAAGACATATGATGCTGACCTACAGAACTAATTTTAAGTCTGGCTGGAAAACCTGGCTTGTGGGTTTTAATCAAACTGTACATGTCAGGGAGTGTCGCAGATCTTGCCGATAACTGATTAATTAATTCCTCATTAACTCTCAGTAAGGTTCTAAGTTGTTTATTGAACTTACTATTAACCTGGTTCAATGGGCTTTAATTAAGGGGTACGTAAATATCCCTGTCTTCCAGTAATGTGTTCATTTTTCCGCTATAATCTACCTTGTCCATAATAACCATCACATTTTCCTTGTCAGCTATCGTAAGATGTATCTTTATTTAGTGGTACGACATAATAAATCTTTGAGGACAATTCGGTTCCACTGGTCTGAGCAAAGCTCCATATACTATGCCTTTGAAGATGTTGAATGTTTCAAGGGATAGGTATAGCATAGGAGTCGAACGAGATTTTCAACCATATTAGAGCAAATTGGCGGGAAGCAAGAGTCTCTTCCCTTGTTTCTCCCTACCTGAAAGGAATATTGTAGAATCGGCAATTATTAAGCATGATAGGCAGTCAGTATACAATATCAGTGACGGGCTGTTCTAATTAGATGAGTTTTAAGTTGACGCAATAGTACACAGTCTAAAATTGGGGTCATATGAATGCATTAGACTGAATTAGGGCCTATTTTTCCTGCAGTTTCTGAAGGTTAAACCAGAGTTTGCCTCAGAATTATGTAGGCTGAATATCTGTGGCTGTCTTTCCTGTTATTGCAGATTCCTCCCTCTTTAAATGAGTTTATTTTAATGAGCCCCATTTCCTTTACTTAGCTTCAAGAAGACTCCCTTTTAAATGTTTCCATTTTCTCACTTCCCTTTAATTGTCAGTGACTTCTAAATTACTGACAATATATTTATGTTTGCAAAGTTATTGATATCATAGCGGAATATGAGCGATTTTGTGGGTTTTTCCCTTCGGCTGAGGGCACTGATGTGCTTGGAGGCATTTCCTGTACGCCCCCTCTCCCTCCCTCACCTACCTCAGTGAAGACGGTAATTTGGGAACGTACTTGCTTGGCCATTCACCTCTTTCCCGCAGTTTTACAAGTACCTGACGATGTGTTGATTGAAACACGATAAACCTAGAGCTATCATTCTAGTCCTCCCATGGTTGTTTTGCTTGGTTTGCAATATATATATATATATATATATATATATATATATATATATATATATATATATATATATATATATATATATATATATATATATATAAGGAATTCGCAAGAGCAGGGGAAATATACACAAACACTGATCTCTGGCTGAAGAAGACTCGAACCTACAAACCTTGGAACAAGGTACGCAGTGTTTTACCAATCTACCCACACTGGACAATACCTTGGAGTCCAGCTTGCGCTAGACTTTGATCCAAGCCTTTTACTCTCAGTGTAGCTACAACTAGAAAGTGATCTGATATATCTGTGGCTCCTCTATAAACATGTACATCCTGAAGTCTACTCAACAGTCTTTTATCTACCAATCCCAGCTTTCAGGGAGAAGGCTTACAGCTTTTCATCTCATCCCCTGCATGCATCAGCCTTACTAGAGATTTTTAATAATGCAAGGAATTTGCAAGAGCAGGCGAAATATACACTTATTAACTTTTTCACTCTCACTGTATGGTGCCCCACATTTCACTTGTTAACCAATCTCTCATAATTCTTGAACACCCGCTTCTATGTGTGTATGTGTGTGTGTGTGTGTACTCACCTATTTGTACTCACCTATTTGTGGTTGCAGGGGTCGAGTCCTAGCTCCTGGCCCCGCCTCTTCACCGGTTGCTACTAGGCCCTCTCTCTTCCCGCTCCATGAGCTTTATCAAACCTCGTCTTAAAACTGTGTATGGTTCCTGCCTCCACTACGTCATTTTCTAGGCTATTCCACTGCCTTACAACTCTATGACTGAAGAAATACTTCCTACTATCTCTCTGACTCATTTGTGTCTTCAACTTCCAATTGTGGCCTCTTGTTTCTGTGTCCCCTCCCTGGAACATCCTGTCTTTGTCCACCTTGTCTATTCCACGCAGTATTTTATATGTCGTTATCATGTCTCCCCTGACCCTCCTGTCCTCCAGTGTCGTCAGGCCGATTTCCCTTAATCTTTCTTCATAGGACATTCCCCTTAGCTCTGGAACTAACCTTGTCGCAAACCTTTGTACTTTCTCTAGTTTCTTGACGTGCTTTATCAAGTGCGGGTTCCAAACAGGTGCTGCATACTCCAGTATGGGCCTGACATACACGGTGTACAGTGTCTTGAATGATTCCTTACTAAGGTATCGGAATGCTGTTCTCAGGTTTGCCAGGCGCCCATATGCTGCAGCAGTTATCTGATTGATGTGTGTTTCCGGAGACATGCTCGGTGTTATACTCACCCCAAGATCTTTCTCCTTGAGTGAGGTTTGCAGTCTTTGGCCACCTAGCCTATACTCTGTCTGTGGTCTTCTGTGCCCTTCCCCTATCTTCATGACTTTGCATTTGGCAGGATTAAATTCGAGAAGCCATTTGCTGGACCAGGTGTCCAGTCTGTCCAGGTCTCTTTGAAGTCCTGCCTGGTCCTCATCAGATTTAATTCTCCTCATTAACTTCACATCATCTGCAAACAGGGACACTTCTGAGTCTAACCCTTCCGTCATGTCGTTCACATATACCAAAAATAGCACTGGTCCTAGGACCGACCCCTGTGGGACCCCGCTCGTCACAGGTGCCCACTGTGATACATCATTACGTACCATGACTCGTTGTTGCCTCCCTGTCAGGTATTCTCTGATCCATTGCAGTGCCCTTCCTGTTATATGCGCCTGATGCTTTAGCTTCTGCACTAATCTCTTGTGAGGAACTGTGTCAAAGGCCTTCTTGCAGTCCAAGAAAATGCAATCAACCCACCCCTCTCTCTCTTGTCTTACTTCTGTTATTTTATCATAAAACTCCAGAAGGTTTGTGACACAGGATTTGCCTTCCGTGAATCCGTGCTGGTTGGCATTTATACTCCTGTTCCGTTCCAGGTGCTCCACCACTCTCCTCCTGATAATCTTCTCCATAATTTTGCATACTATACACGTCAATGACACAGGTCTATAGTTTAGTGCCTCTTTTCTGTCTCCTTTTTTGAAAATGGGAACTACATTTGCCGTCTTCCATACCTCAGGTAGTTGCCCAGTTTCCAGGGATGTGTTGAAGATTGTGGTAAGTGGCACGCACAACATATCTGCTCCCTCTCTAAGGACCCATGGAGAGATGTTGTCCGGTCCCATTGCCTTTGAGGTATCGATGTCCCTTAGCAGTTTCTTCACCTCCTCCTCATCTGTATGTATGTCGTCCAACACTTGTTGGTGTATTCCTTGCTGGTGTCCCCATCTGGTCTGTCCCCCCAGAGTCCTTCCTGTCTCTACTGTAAATACTTCCTTAAATCTCGTGTTGAGCTCCTCACATACCTCTTGATCGTTTCTTGTGAGTTCTCCACCTTCTTTCCTCAGCCTTATCACCTGGTCCTTGACTGTTGTCTTCCTCCTAATGTGGCTATACAGCAGTTTCGGGTCAGATTTGACTTTCGATGCTATGTCGTTTTCATACTGTCGCTGGACCTCCCTCCTTATCTGCGCATACTCGTTTCTGGCTCTTCTACTAATCTCCTTGTTTTCCTGGGTCCTATGCCTCCTGTACCTTTTCCATTCTCTGTTGCACTTAGTTTTTGCCTCCCTACACCTTCGGGTAAACCAAGGACTCGCTTTGGTCTTCCTATTATTTCTGTTTCCCTTGGGAACAAAACTTTCCTCTGCCTCCTTGCACTTTGTTGCCACATATTCCATCATCTCGTTTACTGATTTTCCTACCATTTCTCTGTCCCACTGAACCTCCTGCAGGAAGTTTCTCATACCTGTGTAGTCCCCCCTTTTATAGTTTGGCCTGTCCCCTTCAGTTCCTGTTACCTTCTCCACTTGTAACTCTACTATATAGTCAAAACTCAGAACCACATGATCGCTAGCTCCAAGGGGCCTCTCGTAAGTGATGTCCTCAATGTCTGAACTGCTCAGGGTGAACACAAGATCCAGTCTTGCTGGCTCATCCTCCCCTCTCTCTCTGGTTGTGTCCCTGACATGTTGATGCATGAGGTTTTCAAGTACCACATCCATCATCTTGGCTCTCTATGTTTCGGGACCCCCATGTGGCTCCAGGTTTTCCCAGTCGATCTCCCTGTGGTTGAAATCGCCCATTACCAGTAACTTTGCTCTGCTCGAGTGAGCTCTTCTTGCCACCTCAGCCAGTGTGTCCACCATCACCCTGTTGTTTCCTTCGTACTCCTCTCTTGGCCTCCTGCAGTTCTGTGGTGGGTTATACATCACTCCAATGACTACTTTATGTTCTCCGGACTGAATTGTACCTACAATGTAGTCTCTTTCTCCAATCATGTCCATGCCTTCCATTTCCTCAAATCCCCATTGGTGTTTTATGAGCAGTGCAACCCCTCCTCCCCCTCTACTCCTTCTATCTTTCCTCAGGATCTGATATCCTGTTGGGAAGATTGTGTCTGTTATTGTCTCAGCGAGTTTTGTTTCTGTGACTGCTATGATGTCTGGGGATTTTTCACTGATTCTTTCATTCCACTCCTCATGTTTATTCGTTATTCCATCCACGTTTGTGTACCAAACCTTTAGTTTCTTTTCTATCATTGTGGTCATGCAAGAATATTGGGGTTGGGGAGCGAGAGCCTTGGTGGGGGCCTATATGGGGCTGTGGTGTAGGTGGGGTTTGTGTTGATGGGGGTGGGGTCAGAATGCCCATAAGGGACAGCTGTTGGGGTGAGGTTTGTGATATGGGGGTTGGTGGCAGAGGGAACAGTGAGTGGGTTGTAGTATAGGTTGCTCAGTTGCGTTGGGAATGTCACGGGTGGAGTCTTTTGGTGGGAGATTCTGTGGGGTGTGTTTGCCCTTGCCCCTGTGTCTGGGTCCTGCTCATTTTCATTGCTTCTCGTTCCTCCTTGCGTCTCTGTACCCTCTCTTTCAGTGTAGTCCTTTCTTCTTGTGTTCTGTCGCGGTCGAGGTATACTCTCTGGTACCATTCTTTGTCCCTCAGTCTTGCTTTCTCTTGCAGAATCCTGGTTCGAACTGATTCTTCCTTGAAAGTTACTCTGACAGGCCGTATCCTTCCACTCGCAAACCACCCAATTCTCTGAAAATTTGTCACCTGGGTCATATTGCCCTCCCCTATTGTTTTCATGATGCCTTCAATCATTTTTTTCTCCCCCTGTTTTATTTCTTCAAAGTTGTCCCCCTTGGCTTCTTGGAGCCCGTACACAAAAACTGACCTCGCCCTTTCCTCCTCCCACTGAGTCTCCATCTGCTTCCTCTGAGGCATTTTATTTCCTTCCATTGACATGTTCTTGCCTTCAGTCCCTGTCATATCTGAAACTTCTATTCTCAGTGAACTGTCTTTCCTGACCAGCTGTCCCTTGCTACTGCAGTTGGCTGTGTGTGTATGTGTGTGTGTGTGTGTGTGTGTGTGTGTTTGTGTGTGTGTGTGTGTGTGTGTGTGTGTGTGTGTGTGTATGTGTGTGTGTGTGTGTGTGTGTGTGTGTGTGTGTGTGTGTGTGTGTGTGTGTGTGTGTATGAGTGTGTATGTGTGTGTGTGTGTGTGTGTGTGTGTGTGTGTGTGTGTGAGTGTGTGTACTCACCTAATTGTACTCACCAAATTGTGGTTGCAGGGGTCGAGACTCAGCTCCTGGTCCCGCCTCTTCACTGATCGCTACTAGGTCCTCTCCCTCTCTGCTTCCTGAGCTTTGTCATACCCCGTCTTAAAACTATGTATGGTTCCTGTCTCCACTACTTCACTTGCTAGGCTATTTCACTTCCTGACGACTCTATGACTGAAAAAATACTTCTTAACGTCCCTGTGACTCGTCTGAGTCTTCAGCTTCCAATTGTGGCCCCTTGTTTCTGTGTCCCCTCTCTGGAACATCCTGTCTCTGTCTACCTTGTCTATTCACCGTAGTATCTTGTATGTCGTTATCATATCTCCCCTGACCCTTCTGTCCTCCAGTGTCGTCAGTCCGATTTCCCTCAACCTTTCCTCGTAAGACATTCTCCTGAGCTCTGGGACTAGCCTTGTTGCAAACCTTTGTACTTTCTCTAACTTCTTGACGTGCTTGACCAGGTGTGGGTTCCAGACTGGTGCTGCATACTCCAGTATGGGCCTAACATACACAGTGTACAGTGTCTTGAACGATTCCTTATTAAGGTATCGGAACGCTACTCTCAGGTTTACCAGGCGCCCGTATGCTGCAGCAGTTATTTGGTTGATGTGTGCCTCCGGTGACGTGCTCGGTGTTATGGTCATCCCAAGGTCTTTCTCCCTGAGTGAGGTCTGTAGTCTTTGTCCACCTAGCCTATACTCTGTCTGCGGTCTTCTTTGCCCCTCCCCAATCTTCATGACTTTGCATTTGGCACGGTTGAATTCGAGAAGCCAGTTTCTGGACCATGTGTCCAGCCTGTCCAAGTCTCTTTGCAGTCCTGCCTCATGCTCATCCGATTTAATTCTTCTCATCAGCTTCACATCATCTGCGAATAGGGACACTTCAGAGTCTATTCCTTCCATCATGTCGTTCGCATATATCAAAAATAGCACTGGTCCTAGAACTGACCCCTGTGAGACCCCGCTCGTCACAGGCGCCCACTGTGATACCTCTTCACGTACCATGACTCGTTGTTGCCTCCCTGTCAGGTATTCCCTGATCCATTGCAGTGCCCTCCCTGTTATATGCGCCTGATCCTCCAGCTTCTGCACTAATCTCTTGTGACGAACTGTGTCAAAGGCCTTCCTGCAGTCCAGGAAAATGCAATCAACCCACCCCTCTCTCTCGTGTCTTACTTCTGTTACCTTGTCATAAAACTCAAGAAGGTTTGTGACACAGGATTTGCCTTCCATGAACCCATGCTGGTTTTCATTGATAATCTTGTTTCGTTCCAGGTGTTCCACCACTCTCCTCCTGATAATCTTCTCCATGACTTTGCATACTAAACATGTCAGAGACACAGGTCTGTAGTTTAGTGCCTCGTTTCTGTTTCCTTTCTTAAATATGGGGACTACATTTGCTGTCTTCCATTTCTCAGGTAGTTGCCCAGTTTCAAGGGATGTGTTGAAGATTGTGGTTAGGGGCACGCACAGCATCTCTGCTCCTTCTCTGAGGACCCATGGGGAGATGTTGTCCGGTTCCATCGCCTTTGAGGTATCAAGGTCACTTAGCAGCTTCCGCACCTCCTCCTCGGTTGTTCGTATGTCATCCAACACTTGTTGGTATATTCCCTCTTGATGTTCCCTTCTGTGCTGTCTTCCCAGAGTCCTTCCCGTCTCTACTGTAAAAACTTCCTTAAATCTCCTGTTTAGCTCCTCACATACCTCCTGATCATTTCTTGTGAGTTCTCCACCTTCTGTCCTCAGTCTGATCACCTGGTCTTTGACTGTTGTCTTTCAAAACCATACCCCCGGCCGGGATTGAACCCGCGGTCATAGAGTCTCAAAACTCCAGCCCGTCGCGTTAGCCACTAGACCAGCTAGCCACAATAAGATTCATCCAACTAGGTATATTTCTACACCATAGGAAGGTTAGCACAGGCACCTCTGTGACCACAAATGCAAGTTTTTACAGACGAATCTCCAGCAAGCGTGGCCGTGACGAACTCTAGCTCAAGTCCCTTCACTGCCGTCAACATGACTTAAGAAATCGTAATGACTCTATGACCGCGGGTTCAATCCCGGCCGGGGGTATGGTTTATTTGCAATCGTGTCATTACGATTTCTTAAGTCACTGTTGTCTTTCTCCTGATGTGGCTATACAACAGTTTCAGGTCAGTCTTGACTTTCGATGCTATGTTATTTTCATACTGTCGCTGGGCCTCCCTCCTTACTTGTGCATACTCGTTTCTGGCTCTGCGACTAATCTCCATATTTTCATGTGTTCTCTGCCTTCTATACTTTTTCCATTCTCTATTGCACTTTGTTTTTGCCTCCTTACACCGTCGGGTAACCCAGGGGCTCGTTCTGGTGTTCCCATTGTTTCTGTTGCCCTTGGGAATAAACCTTTCCACTGCCTCCTTGCATTTTGTTGTTACATATTCCATCATTTCATTTACTGGCTTTCCTGCCAGTTCTCTGTCCCACGGCACCTCCTGCAGGAAGTTCCACAGACCTATGTAGTCCCCGCTTTTATAGTCTGGCTTTTCCCATTCAACTCCTGTTACTCTCTCCACTTGCAACTCTACTATGTATTCAAAGCACAGAACCACGTGGTCACTAGCTCCTAGGGGACTCTCATATGTGATGTCCTCAATGTCTGAACTGCCCAGGGTGAACACAAGATCCAATCTTGCTGGTTCATCCTCCCCTCTCACTCTGGTAGTGTCTTTAACATGTTGGTGCATGAGGTTTTCCAGCACCACATCCAACATCTTAGCTCTCCATGTTTCGGGACCCCAATGTGGCTCCAGGTCTGTGTGTGTGTGTGTGTGTGTGTGTGTGTGTGTGTGTGTGTGTGTGTGTACTCACCTAGTTGTACTCACCTAGTTGAGGTTGCGGGGGTCGAGTCCGAGCTCCTGGCCCCCCCTCTTCACTGATCGCTACTAGGTCACTCTCCCTGATCCGTGAGCTTTATCATACCTCTGCTTAAAGCTATGTATGGATCCTGCCTCCACTACATCGCTTCCCAAACTATTCCACTTACTGACTACTCTGTGGCTGAAGAAATACTTCCTAACATCCCTGTGATTCATCTGTGTCTTCAGCTTCCAACTGTGTCCCCTTGTTACTGTGTCCAATCTCTGGAACATCCTGTCTTTGTCCACCTTGTCAATTCCCCTCAGTATTTTGTATGTCGTTATCATGTCCCCCTATCTCTCCTGTCCTCCAGTGTCGTCAGGTTGATTTCCCTTAACCTCTCCTCGTAGGACATACCTCTTAGCTCTGGGAATAGTCTTGTTGCAAATCTTTGCACTTTCTCTAGTTTCTTCACGTGCTTGGCTAGGTGTGGGTTCCAAACTGGTGCCGCATACTCCAATATGGGCCTAACATACACGGTGACAGGGTCCTGAATGATTCCTTATTAAGATGTCGGAATGCTGTTCTGAGGTTTGCTAGGCGCCCATATGCTGCAGCAGATATTTGGTTGATGTGCGCTTCAGGAGATGTGCCTGGTGTTATACTCACCCCAAGATCTTTTTCCTTGAGTGAGGTTTGTAGTCTCTGACCCCCTAGACTGTACTCCGTCTGCGGCCTTCTTTGCCCTTCCCCAATCTTCATGACTTTGCACTTGGTGGGATTGAACTCCAGGAGCCAATTGCTGGACCAGGTCTGCAGCCTGTCCAGATCCCTTTGTAGTTCTGCCTGGTCTTCGATCGAGTGTATTCTTCTCATCAACTTCACGTCATCTGCAAACAGGGACACCTCAGAGTCTATTCCTTCCGTCATGTCGTTCACAAATACCAGAAACAGCACTGGTCCTAGGACTGACCCCTGCGGGATCCCGCTGGTCACAGGTGCCCACTCTGACACCTCGCCACGTACCATGACTCGCTGCTGTCTTCCTGGCAAGTATTCCCTGATCCATTGTAGTGCCTTCCCTGTTATCCCTGCTTGGTCCTCCAGTTTTTGCACCAATCTCTTGTGTGGAACTGTGTCAAACGCCTTCTTGCAGTCCAAGAAAATGCAATCCACCCACCCCTCTCTCTCTTGTCTTACTGCTGTCACCATGTCATAGAACTCCAGTAGGTTTGTGACACAGGATTTCCCGTCCCTGAAACCATGTTGGCTGCTGTTGATGAGATCATTCCTTTCTAGGTGTTCCACCACTCTTCTCCTGATAATCTTCTCCATGATTTTGCATACTATACATGTCAGTGACACTGGTCTGTAGTTTAATGCTTCATGTCTGTCTCCTTTTTTAAAGATTGGGACTACATTTGCTGTCTTCCATGCCTCAGGCAATCTCCCTGTTTCGATAGATGTATTGAATATTGTTGTTAGGGGTACACATAGCGCCTCTGCTCCCTCTCTCAATACCCATGGGGAGATGTTATCTGGCCCCATTGCCTTTGAGGTATCTAGCTCACTCAGAAGCCTCTTCACTTCTTCCTCGGTTGTGTGCACTGTGTCCAGCACTTGGTGGTGTGCCCCACCTCTCCGTCTTTCTGGAGTCCCTTCTGTCTCCTCTGTGAACACTTCTTTGAATCTCTTGTTGAGTTCTTCACATACTTCACGGTCATTTCTTGTTGTCTCTCCTCCTTCCTTCCTTAGCCTGATTACCTGGTCCTTGACTGTTGTTTTCCTCCTGATGTGGCTGTACAACAGTTTCGGGTCAGATTTGGCTTTCGCTGCTATGTCATTTTCATATTGTCTTTGGGCCTCCCTTCTTATCTGTGCATATTCGTTTCTGGCTTTACGACTGTTCTCCTTATTCTCCTGGGTCCTTTGCCTTCTATATTTCTTCCATTCCCTAGCACACTTGGTTTTTGCCTCCCTGCACCTTTGGGTAAACCATGGGCTCATCCTGGCTTTTTCATTAATCCTGTTACCCTTGGGTACAAACCTCTCCTCAGCCTCCTTGCATTTTGTTGCTACATATTCCATCATCTCATTAACTGGCTTCCCTGCCAGTTCTCTGCCCCACTGAACCCCGTTCAGGTAGTTCCTCATTCCTGTGTAGTCCCCTTTCTTGTAGTTTGGCTTCATTCGTCCTGGCCTTCCTGCTTCTCCCTCCACTTGTAGCTCTACTGTGTATTCGAAGCTTAAAACCACATGGTCACTGGCCCCAAGGGGTCTTTCATATGTGATGTCCTCGATATCTGCACTACTGAAGGTGAATACTAAGTCCAGCCTTGCTGGTTCATCCTCTCCTCTCTCTCTTGTAGTGTCCCTTACGTGTTGGTACATGAAGTTCTCCAGTACCACCTCCATCATCTTAGCCCTCCATGTATCTTGGCCCCCATGTGGGTCCAAGTTCTCCCAATCGATCTCCTTGTGGTTAAAGTCACCCATGATCAGGAGCTTTGCCCTGCATGCATGCATGTGTGTGTGTGTGTGCGTGTGTGTGTGTGTGTGTGTGTGTGTGTGTGTGTGTGTGTGTGTGTGTGCGTGAGTGTGTGTGTGTGTGTGAGTGTGTGTGTGTGTGTGTGTGTGTGTGTGTGTGTGTGTGTGTGTGTGTGTGTGTGTGTGTGTGTGTGTGTGTGTGTGTGTGAGTGTGTGTGTGTATATATGTGTGTGTGTGTGTGTGTGTGTACTCACCTATTTGTACTCACCTATTTGTGGTTGCAGGGGTCGAGTCATAGCTCCTGGCCCCGCCTCTTCACTGATTGCTACTAGGTCCTCTCTCTCCCTGCCCCATGAGCTTTATCATACCTCGCCTTAAAACTATGTATGGTTCCCGCCTCCACTACGTCACTGTCTAGGCTATTCCACGTCCTGACTACTCTATGACTGAAGAAATACTTCCTAACATCCCTTTGATTCATCTGAGTCTTCAACTTCCAATTGTGACCTCTTGTGTCTGTGTCCCATCTCTGGAACATCCCGTCTTTGTCCACCTATTCCGCGCAGTATTTTATATGTCGTTATCATGTCTCCCCTGATCCTCCTGTCTTCCAGTGTCGTCAGGCCGATTTCCCTCAACCTTTCTTCGTAGGACAATCCCCTTAGTTCTGGGACTTGTCTTGTTGCAAACCTTTGCACTTTCTCTAATTTCTTGACGTGTTTGACTAGGTGTGGATTCCAAACTGGTGCTGCATACTCCAGTATGGGTCTGACGTAAATGGTATACAGAGTCTTGAACGAATCCTTACTGAGGTATCGGAACGCTATCCGTAGGTTAGCCAGGCGCCCGTATGCTGCAGCAGTTATCTGATTGATGTGCGCCTCAGGAGATATGCTCGGTGTTATGCTCACCCCCAGATCTTTTTCCTTGAGTGTGTGTGTGTGTGTGTGTGTGTGTGTGTGTGTGTGTGTGTGTGTGTGTGTGTGTGTGTGTGTGTGTGTGTGTGTTTGTGTGTGTGTGTGTGTGTTTATGTGTATGTGTGTGTGTATGTGTCTGTGTGTGTCTGTGTGTGTCTGTGTGTGTCTGTGTGTGTCTGTGTGTGTGTATGTGTGTGTGTGTGTGTGTGTGTGTGTGTGTGTGTGTGTGTGTGTGTGTGTGTGTGTGTGTGTGTGTGTGTGTGTGTGAGTAGAAACAATTATTGACCGTAAAATATTTTCTTGCCTCAAATCTTTCTTTTATATAAATAAAGTTTTAGTATTTTAAACATATTTTATTGATGATCAGACAGATAAGTAAGACACCTTCGAAAGTTTGGTATTTTGGTATCCAAATTGCTGCATATATATCTTACCCATCAACTTGTCGGTAGTATATACACATACCATTTGCTGAATTATATTTGTCTGACACAGCATCACAGCAGTATCTTGCTATTGACGACATTTTTGACAACTTTATTGCTTAACCTCTAGTTTCGAGTGAGAAAAGTTGGAACTGAGTTGTAAATACTCAGCATAGCCTGGTAGGCTTGCTACACTGCCTCTCACTTCTTGCTTGTGCTAATGGGCCCCGCTTCTTCTGTTGTCTGGAAGATTTTTTGCTCTTCACCTTTGGCAGTATATAAGTCACCATTCTCATGTTTCAGCTTCATGTTGTTCCAGACTATGAAGTTGAACTTTTCTCCTGGCTAAGAAACTGTAAGCCTCAGATCTGCTTCGAGGGTGATGGACTGTTTTCATCTTTACATCTCCACTGATTCAGCTGTCTCCTTTGTATTTGACTGAAGAAGCCTACTGTGTAGGCGAAACGCTTCGACAACAAAAATATCAAACGGTTTATACAATGCTCAGATAGTGACGTCGACGTTACTCCTCCCGACACCTCAGTATATGCTCGGCAGAATGGATGCCATGAAATATAACAGAGCGAGGGGAAAAGGATGCAGTGAGATGTGGGTCACTTGTCCCGAGGGGCGTTCACCTTTCTGGAGAAGACGTTAATAATCCTCCCCAGCACATGTAAGGCTAAAGGAATTGCAAATAATAAAATTCCTCTTTGTTCTATGACCAGAGATAGATTACTGGTTACCAACTTTTAGTTTATCTCGTTTCTTAACGATCATTCTTACTTTGTTTCGAGGTTCGATGAAGGAGTTTTTAATGTTGAGTGTTCTCTGCGCATGTGTGATCCTGAACTCTCGTATATATTGCTCTGTAAGACGCGACTATGTTGATAAAGACACATATATGTATATGTATGTCTGTATTTACATGTCCGTCAGCGTTCCTCCTTTCATATCGTCTCGTCTTTGCAAATAAAAGGTTAATCTTTTCCAGGAATCTTGTAAATATCCTCAGTGTATTCATTAATGGCGTTATGTCTGATGGATTAGATCGCTAATGGAATTAGTTTCTTCGTAAATATTTTTAAATAATAAAATAAGTAAGTCGTCATGGTTTTGGATCAGTCTGGTATGCCGGACGGATCGTATGACTGCTTGTACTTTTGACTTTCCTCTAATTCATATGGTCAATAAGTAAATATCGTCAGTATGTGCCTATCATCCGCCATGAAAACAGAGAATACTGAATGTAACAGTTCCTTTTAATGTTTGGATAAATATATTTGGTATCAGTCACAAGATCAGTGACATCAGTCACAAGACACTTCGTTTTATAGACAACACGTCTTTTATTGATGACACATCTTTTTATTGATGATACATCTCTTGTATCGGTAGACTTATTAATCCAACAGACATTCTATTAAATGAGGCACTAACATACGGGGAGCCAGGAGCTGTAGCCCAACAGACATTCTATTAAATGGGGCACTAACATACGGGGAGCCAGGAGCTGTAACACGACCCTTGCAACCACAAACAGGTGAGTACACAGGATATATAAAATAATATTATGAAATCGGCCAATATCTTTAAATATTTAATTCTTTCATGGAGGAGAGGCGGAGCAGCTACACATAAATATTAAAATACGATAAAAAAAGATGTAAGTCCTTAACAGCGTTCCTAACAACGTGTACGTTGTTAAATAATACAAAACACTGCAATATACGGGTAGTAAACATATAGGTGATGGTGCAATGTAGTGTACATACACTAATACTTTTCTGAAATACCTGTTTTAGGTATTAAAATATCTTTTACACATGGCTTAGGTATTAAAGTATATTTTACAGAGTTTCTTTAGATATTAAAGTATATTTTACAGAGTTCCTTTAGGTATTAAAGTATATTTTACAGAGTTCCTTTAGGTATTAAAGTATATTTTACAGAGGGCCTTTAGGTATTAAAATACCTTTTACAAAAGGGCTTCAGGGCCTGATCTTCACGTAGTTGCTTGGTTTTTAACCCAAATAACCAACCAAACAACCAACACATATAGCAAAGGTATATATCACCGAAAGGTGTGTATCTCTCAATATATATTACTATATATATATATATATATATATATATAGGTATATATATATATATATATATATGATATAGTTGCTTGGTTTTTAACCCAAATATATAGCAAAGGTATATATCACCGAAAGGTGTGTATCTCTCACTATATATATATATATATATATATATATATATATATATATATACGCTAAGAATTTACTTTCACATTTATTTTAGGGACTGAAGTATCCTTGACTTGCAGTGTACAGCTGGTAGCCAAAATTGATGACCATCGTGTAGCCTAGTACCATTGCTACAAAAGTAAGGGTACAAGGCGGCAGTGGAAGTCAAGTGATGGGTAATCGCGATATTTAAAGACGCCAATTTTATTTTAATACTGAGTGAAATTTTTATATCTGCATTATGAGTAATAAAAATATCCCAAGGTACATTTGTCATTTTATTTTCTATTATTTTTTAATATAAATACACAATATGCAAATTAAGCACAATATTAAACAACAAGCTTACCATTTTGACGTCAATTTTGCAAAATTGATAAATAACATGTTTTCAGCATGCTATGTGACACGGATTTAAGAGGAAGAACTATGTTGAAGATTTACTTGTTACATATTTCCACTGGAACTGGTTGAAACTTTGGTTCCAACAATACGATGAAAAATCTTTATACAGATGAAAGGTTATCATGAAATGAAATATTTTTAAACTTTATCACGTCCTCGATGTAAGTAAACTTTTCTTTTAAAAAGAGATTTAGGATATTTTTTTTTTCGCTCGTCGATTCTATATATTTTTGTGAATAATGAGTGTGTGTCCCGCCCTTGCAGAAAACAAATCTTAAAAATAAATGGTCTTCTCCTCCTCTTACTCTCGTTTATTCTTACTCTGGCCCTATTCTATTCTAACTCCTTATCGTCTATTCCTGTTTTCACTCTTTTTAACTACGTACCTCCTTTCTAGCCTATTCATATTCTTAGTTCGCTCATTCTTGCTCACTTTTTTGTCTATTCTATCCTTCCCTTTCGTCTGGTCTTGTCTTAATGAATAAAAATCGCAATAAGCTGGCTGGAACAATCACTATCTAGTATTACTCTCCCTCTTTTTTGTTCTTGCTCTCCTCGTCCGTTATTACACAATTTTAGTTTTCCATTTTCAGTGCTCTCACACGTGAAGTAAATTTCCTGTTCACCTTCACGGCTCATCTAATGTTGTAACATTTAAGAACAGTCGTACTTATCATCACAATATAGATGTAATATTTAGGTTTGATATTCGTCTCTTTGGACGGTTGGTTTACAAAGTTTAAAACCTTCGAAAGACTATACGATGGTCATTAAAACTATACATCAGAAAAACCATACCCCCGGCCGGGATTGAACCCGCGGTCATAGAGTCTCAAAACTCCAGCCCGTCGCGTTAGCCACTAGACCAGCTAGCCACAATAAGATTCATCCAACTAGGTATATTTCTACACCATAGGAAAGTTAGCACAGGCACCTCTGTGACCACAAATGCAAGTTTTTACAGACGAATCTCCAGCTAGCGTGGCCGAACATCACTAGTGAAGTTTACTTTGATCATAATGTTGGGATGGAAATTAGACAGTCCTCGATGACGTACTGACTTTCTTAGGCTATCCTGGGCTAACCCTCCGGGGTTAAAAATCCTAACAAACTCTTATCTCTTATCACTTAACCCATTCATACATTGAAAATATAATGAGACCTACAAGACAAAACTAGGATGGTGATGTCCGTATAATAATTCATCATTATTACTAATACATTACAGACATTGTAGGGAGTGAGAGCCAAAAAAAATTTCCAAGGGGTTTTAGTTTTGCTCTCACATCACGGAAACCAATTTACTGATCTTCATGAAACTTGTGGCACTTGTTTTCTAGTGCAAGGCGTGCCAGAGCATAACAGTCGAGAAGTTTATAATTAAAAGCTTGAAAAGTTTAAGTTTCCCAATGAGTGTGATTAACTAACAGACACTTATACAAGTAATAAAAATGCAAACCTTCCTTCGAGCAAAATACAAAACTTACCGTCATAGGAAATTCTAGTTACTGAAGACAAACCAAAAACATCTACTAATATATTTGCTACAAAACTGGCAGATTTTTATCTACATCCGCTAAGACTGTACTGAACATTTCTTTGGAGTATACACAACAGTGCTTGAAGAATGAAGCCTTCAGAAGAACCTTACTTCGTGCATTATGATCAGCTACCTTATTGTATATCCCAGCGCTCATCTGTCAGCGGTAGAACAACAGGATTATAAAGGTCAAAATTGCAGTCATTTAATATAATAAAGTCATATCGTATAACCATGAATGTAATGTAACAAGTAAATACAGTCACAAAAAACATGTCTTACCATTACTGTTATGCACACTGGTCATTTACTAGGTGAGAATCTAGTTTTTTTATCAGTTCATTCATTATAGCTGGTTCAAAAATTCGGATACACTGTCACATTTTCGGTTATTATTACCAATAAAATGATTTGCAGTTTCATGTAGGGTAAATTTTGGATATGTCTTTAAATGGTTGGATGTTTGGATACTAAGATATAATATTCCAGTGTATGACCCTGACTCTGTTTACACATTTTACATATCGCTTGATTTATTTCTGCATACAATCCAAACTGCCAGAGATACTTTTAGCCTATGCGTCGTCTGGCAGTGACGTCTTGCAGTCTGCTTTTTTACTTTAAATAACTAAAAACAAAAAAAAAAAAAGAGACAATACCGTGGCTGGAACAATACACAAACAACCCGCACATAGAAGAGAGTAGTTTACGGCGACGTTTCAGTCCGATCTGGACCATTTGCAAAGTTACACTAACGAAAAGGAGAGATGGAGGGAGTATATATATAGGCTAGCAGACAGGGACGGGACAAGCAAGGTGGTAGTGGAGGTGGTAGTAGTAGTAGTAGTAGTAGTGGAGTCAGTGAAATTCTAAGAAAGAGAGGGAACTAGGGGCCCACAGAGGGTAGGGGCAAGAACACAGAGGGGAAAAAATAATAAAGGACAAATACTTTTGGAGCTGGGGGACCCTCTGTGGGCCCCTATCTCCCTTGCAGTGCTCCTCTTTCTTAATATTTTACTGACTCCACTACTACTACTACTACTACTACTACTACTACTACTACTACTACTACCACCAGTACTACCTCTCTTGGCTCGTCCCTGTCTGCTGGCCTATATATACTCCCTCCATCCCATCTACCTTTTACTCTCAGTGTAGCTACAACTAGAAAGTGATCTGATATATCTGTGGCCCCTCTATAAACATGTACATCCTGAAGTCTACTCAACAGTCTTTTATCTACCAATACATAATCCAACAAACTACTGTCATTTCGCCCTACATCATATCTTGTATACTTATTTATCCTCTTTTTCTTAAAATATGTATTACCTATAACTAAACCCCTTTCTATACAAAGTTCAATCAAAGGGCTCCCATTATCATTTACACCTGGCACCTCAAAATTACCTACCACACCCTCTCTAAAAGTTTCTCCTACTTTAGCATTCAGGTCCCCTACCACAATTACTCTCTCACTTGGTTCAAAGGCTCCTATACATTCACTTAACATCTCCCAAAATCTCTCTCTCTCCTCTGCATTCCTCTCTTCTCCAGGTGCATACACGCTTATTATGACCCACTTCTCGCATCCACCCTTTACTTTAATCCACATAATTCTTGAATTTATACATTCATATTCTCTTTTCTCCTTCCATAACTGATCATTTAACATTACTGCTACCCCTTCCTTTGCTCTAACTCTCTCAGATACTCCAGATTTAATCCCATTTATTTCCCCCCACTGAAACTCTCCTACCCCCTTCAGCTTTGTTTCGCTTAGGGCCAGGACATCCAACTTCTTTTCATTCATAACATCAGCAATCATCTGTTTCTTGTCATCCGCACTACATCCACGCACATTTAAGCATCCCAGTTTTATAAAGTTTTTCTTCTTCTCTTTTTTAGTAAGTGTCTACAGGAGAAGGGGTTACTAGCCCATTGCTCCCGGCATTTTAGTCGCCTCATACGACACGCATGGCTTACGGAGGAAAGATTCTTTTCCACTTCCCCATGGACAATAGAAGAAATAAAGAAGAACAAGAGCTATTTAGAAAAAGGAGAAAAACCTAGATGTATGTATATATATATATGCATGTGCGTGTCTGTGAAGTGTGACCAAAGTGTAAGTAGGAGTAGCAAGATATCCCTGTTATCTAGCGTGTTTATGAGACAGAAAAAGAAACCAGCAATCCTACCATCATGCAAAACAGTTACAGGTTTCTGTTTCACAGTCATCTGGCAGGACGGTAGAACTTCCCAGTAAAAGTAGGCCTTAGACAAGGATGTTTGATGTCACCGTGGTTGTTTAATATATTTATAGATGGGGTTGTAAGAGAAGTAAATGCGAGGGTCTTGACAAGAGGCGTGGAGTTAAAAGATAAAGAATCACACACAAAGTGGGAGTTGTCACAGCTGCTCTTTGCTGATGACACTGTGCTCTTGGGAGATTCTGAAGAGAAGTTGCAGAGATTGGTGGATGAATTTGGTAGGGTGTGCAAAAGAAGAAAATTAAAGGTGAATACAGGAAAGAGTAAGGTTATGAGGATAACAAAAAGATTAGGTGATGAAAGATTGAATATCAGATTGGAGGGAGAGAGTATGGAGGAGGTGAATGTATTCAGATATTTGGGAGTGGACGTGTCAGCGGATGGGTCTATGAAAGATGAGGTGAATCATAGAATTGATGAGGGAAAAAGAGTGAGTGGTGCACTTAGGAGTCTGTGGAGACAAAGAACTTTGTCCTTGGAGGCAAAGAGGGGAATGTATGAGAGTATAGTTTTACCAACGCTCTTATATGGGTGTGAAGCATGGGTGATGAATGTTGCAGCGAGGAGAAGGCTGGAGGCAGTGGAGATGTCATGTCTGAGGGCAATGTGTGGTGTGAATATAATGCAGAGAATTCGTAGTTTGGAAGTTAGGAGGAGGTGCGGGATTACCAAAACTGTTGTCCAGAGGGCTGAGGAAGGGTTGTTGAGGTGGTTCGGACATGTAGAGAGAATGGAGCGAAACAGAATGACTTCAAGAGTGTATGAGTCTGTAGTGGAAGGAAGGCGGGGTAGGGATCGGCCTAGGAAAGGTTGGAGAGAGGGGTTAAAGGAGGTTTTGTGTGCGAGGGGCTTGGACTTCCAGCAGGTATGCATGAGCGTGTTTGATAGGAGTGAATGGAGACAAATGGTTTTTAATACTTGACGTGCTGTTGGAGTGTGAGCAAAGTAACATTTATGAAGGGGTTCAGGGAAACCGGCAGGCCGGACTTAAGTCCTGGAGATGGGAAGTACAGTGCCTGCACTCTGAAGGAGGGGTGTTAATGTTGCAGTTTAAAAACTGTAGTGTAAAGCACCCTTCTGGCAAGACAGTAATGGAGTGAATGATGGTGAAAGTTTTTCTTTTTTCGGGCCACCCTGCCTTGGTGGGAATCGGCCAGTGTGATAATAAAAAATAATAAAATCTCTCCTTCTCGTTAGTGTGACTTTATAAATGGTCCAAGTCGGACCAAAACGTCGCCGTAATCTCCACTCTTCTATATACGGGTTATTTGTGTACTTGTTACTTTCTCCAAAAAAAAAACATGTTTTATTAGACACATTTCATGATGATGAGCAACAGATCTGCTAGATTCTATCTGCACTGTTCTATATATTTTTTATCTTGTTTCCTAGTATTTTCTAAGTGTATTTTTTAAAAGGTTATTTGAAAACCCAAAATAAAATTTCATTCTACGTTCTCTTTGCCTGATGTGAGTATTGCCAAGGCATGAACTTCATTATGGTCCCAACGGAGTATGTGAGAGAATCTATGAAGCTTTAATTTCAATTTCTTTGTCAATAATTTGTGTATATCTGGCTTTGCATGTTACATTCAGACGTCGAAGATAATTAAACTGTTCGTAGTTTTAGCTTCAGCAAGCTTAAGGTTGATTAGTATAGCAATAACCACTTTTTGATAGGAGGAAGACTAATTACTAATTTCAATTCTTCTCTGTATTTTATTACCGCCAAGCTGATATATCATAACATTTCCTGTCCTTTCGCTGTCTAAGTAAGCCATTAAGGTTGATGGTTTTTATGGTGTTATGTTTAAGATTCAGATTATATGTCTGAAAATTCTTGAGTATACACCATGACCGCAACTTGATTTTTATCACCAACATCCAGCACAAATCTAAGAAAATTTTCGAAACTACTTTTCGTGGTAGTGCTCCTCCTCCTCTTGACAGCCGGTTAACTAAAAATTACCACCTTCCTCGACGCTGTCAACTTGCCCTTTCTTCTCTTAAATCTAATTCCAATATTGTCATTTAGTCTTCTGACAAAGGAAATTCGGTACTCTGCTATATTCATTTTACAACAATGATTACTAATTGCTCTTTACTACTCTAATATATGTCTACCTCTACTAAAACACATTATTACTCAACAGAAATCAGATGTTTGAATAATTATCCAATCAGGTTACAGACAACACACGGTTCGATTATTCAAAAAATCATAATTTGCTGCAACATGTGTTGCAGCTGTCAGGGAAGAATCGGGGCGCTAGGCTGATGTTAGTGCTCATTGTCTTGCCATGTATATATACAATTCACCGTAGTAGATGTGGATGCACTGTATGTTCAGCAAATTAGGATTTTTTTTAAATAATCGAGCCGTGTGTTGTCTGTAACCTGATTGGATGATTATTCTAACATTTGATTTCTGTTGAGTAATAATGTGTTTTAGTAGAGGTAGACATATATTAGAGTAGTAGAAAGTAATCAGTAAATAAAAATTTGTTTTAAATACCACGGGTTCTACTCGGCTTAAGAACTCCATGCAGACAGAGGCACTAAAATATGCAACTCCCAGAAGATGCAAAATATACACTATCTGCTACAAGCTTTAATTAAAAATATAGTTAAACATCATCTTAACCTAAATATCTACTGAGATTGATTATATTGAAAACCAATTAATCGAAAGCAACCCTCTTGATCCATGGCGTAGTAGCATACATAATGATGATGCTTTCATTATCATCAATATAATTCAACATTTGTTTACCATCTACTTCAGCATTCGCCGCTTTAAATGTTACATCAGACTGTTATACAAAAATGTCAAAATATCATAAATCATAAACCAAATTAGTATAGAAAAATGTTAAACACGGCAAACCACAGAATTTAAGTAATCTAATTAAACAAATGCTCAAGAGTTATAAATTAATTTTAAGACTTTCCATAAGGTGTAGTTTAAAAGTGTTAATTCATCACATAGCAATTGTATAAAGCACTTTATAGAAATAAAGCTGCCAACGTTATTGACATGAGGCTTTCAAATTATCAAATTTTTAGGACAGGTTCATTTAATGGAACGGAGCATGAACGGAGCATGAGCGGAGCATGAACGGAGCATGAACGGAGCACGAACGGAGCATGAACGGAGCATGAGCGGAGCATGAACGGAGCATGAATGGAGCACAAACGGAGCATGAACGGAGCATGGACGGAGCATGAACGGAGCATGAACGGAGCATGAACGGAGCATGAGCGGAGCATGAACGGAGCATGAACGGAGCATGAGCGGAGCATGAACGGAGCATGAACGGAGCATGAGCGGAGCATGAACGGAGCATGAACGGAGCATGAGCGGAGCATGAACAGACCATGAACGGAGCATGAATGGAGCACAAACGGTTCCCTTGAGTGAACAGAACAACATATTGTTTTCGCTGATGGAGCGACACACCAAGATTCCCTAGATGTAATGAAACACAGTGACTCCCTCTGAGGAATATTGTGATATCCAAAGCTGTTATCTACCAGGGTAGTGAGAAATGCTGTTGTTTTCTAGGTTGAGACAGTTCACGTAATCCCAACATTTTTATGTGTGTGGATGTTATTCGAATACATTTTGAACTCTACAACAATGTTGTCTTTACATTGTTGGTATATTTTTTGTACAGCTGTTAGCGTAGATGGAGCAGTGATATCTTGATACAGGACACACTCAATAAGTTTGTCGCTAATCTTTCATTTGAGTGGTACAGCGCTGTATAGCCCTTGTGGTTTAGCGCTTCTTTTTGATTATAATAATAATAATAATAATCATTTGAGTGGTCCACTTTTACGAGTAACTATCTGTCTGTTAAAAGCTTTGGTTTTCTCTACAGAAATTTGGCCAAGATTATTTCAGGCTGCCTTACTCCTGTCCAAGAAAATAAACTTCAGATTTTTTTTCATTAATGTAATCAGAAGTACCACTTTATATACATATACGAGAAGCCAAAAAAAAAAATTGGGTAGACATCATCATAGGCCGAAAAAGTTTTTTTGAAACGCCATCTTTAAAAATGGCTGCCGTCAGATTTTTAACTGCATTTATTCCATCTTGTTTTTCCTACAAAATGTAAGGTGTCCAAATCGATATGATTCTAAAAAATTATTTCAAACCTTGCAATTAAGTAGAAATTATCGTCAGTGGTGACACAGATATGACATTATGATTTACTTGTAATAATTGTGTATTATAACTCGTATATTTTTTCTATTTCAGGTAGTATCAGACGAAACGTATTGCTAGGTAGAAAGTTTTCTTAAATAACGGAGATGCACTTAAAAAAATCCAAATGTATATAACTTCCAATATCAGTGTAAGAGCTGTGTGGATTCATGACCAACGGAGAAAATGTTAATAGCGCTTATCTTCAAAAAAACCTGACACTTTCCTAATTTAACATCCTAACTTAAATAACACAGCAATTCATCGTTTATGGTAGTCATTCAATATTTCACATTTCATCATTAAGTCAGATCAACCATATCCAAATAGCAGAAGGAAACACAGCTGTATCCTAATGACACTCAAGGCTAGAGGTAGTCACAGTGTATCCTAATGACACTCAAGGCTAGAGGCGCTCATAGTGTATCCTGATGACACTCTAGGCTAGAGGCAGACACAGTGTATCCTGATGACATTCAAGGCTAGAGGCAGTCATAGTGTATCCTGATGACACTCTAGGCTAGAGGCAGTCACAGTGTATCCTGGTGACACTCAACGCTGATGACACTCTAGGCTAGAGGCAGTCACAGTGTATCCTGGTGACACTCAACGCTAGAGGCAGTCACAGTGTATCCTGATGACATTCAAGGCTAGAGGCAGTCATAGTGCATCCTGATGACACTCTAGGCTAGAGACAGTCACAGTGTATCCTAATGACACTCAAGGCTAGAGGCAGTCACAGTGTATCCTGATGACACTCAAGGCTAGAGGCAGTCACAGTGTATCCTGATGACACTCAAGGCTAGAGGCAATAACAGTGTATCCTGATGACACTCAAGGCTAGAGGCAGTCACAGTGTATCCTGATGACACTCATGGCTAGAGGTAGTCACAGTGTATCCTGATAACACTCTAGGCTAGAGGCAGTCACAGTGTATCCTGATGACACTCATGGGTAGAGGCAGTCACAGTGTATCCTGATGACACTCATGGCTAGAGGCAGTCACAGTGTATCCTGATAACACTCTAGGCTACAGGCAGTCACAGTGTATCCTGATGACACTCATGGCTAGAGGTAGTCATAGTGTATCCTGATGACACTCATGGCTAAAGGTAGTCATAGTGTATCCTGATGACACTCTAGGCTAAAGAGAGGCAGTGATAATGGTGTCTAGAAGCAAACTCAACTCATTCATTCTACGGTCTACACTTTACCCCATCCGGCTGATGCATTTTTTCCTCAATTCTCTTAATAAGTCTTAATAAGTAACTCTATTTACATATACTCAAAATACGTTTTTGTAACTAAAATTAAAAAGAAGTTTAGCTTCATATAACTGGGAGTTTGCAGTTATGAAACAATCCAAGCATAAGAAAAACAAAAACCTAGTGATAGGTCTCAACACCCCCCCAAAACACATGTTTACCAGAAGGACAAAATTACATATGTCTATACCTAATAAACAGGAAACTCGCGAGCAGGTACCTGTCAACACAAGGGAAACCATAGACAGATAACGTGTCAAGTAACCCCCTTTCCTGATTTCAGTCAAATATTAAACAATGTGGAAGCCCAGAAACGGTCAGTTCTAAAATTTTACCTATACTGTGTACCGAACAATAATAAAAATCTTTGCAGCACACGCCCCACATCGTGCAGTGCATAAAAAAAGATCCGATAATAAAAAATCCTGCCACATTGATGTACCTCAAAGAACTCAGCCATTGTGTAACTGATGACCGAGAAAAGAGTGTGCCTTAGAAATATCATCTTCATAAAAAAAAAAGAGAATTATCTAGTCTTCAAGAGTAGGTGTTTACACCGTCATCCTTGAGAAGCCACGAGAGAATTTGCAGTAATATATGTAGGAGAGGTGTAAAGCGAAGTGAAGAAGGCGCATCTCCAGGGTAAAGATGTGTTTCAACTTAACGTTCAGTGTTTTTGTAGCAGGTATCTTGATGGAGGTGTATGTTGATGGAGGTGTATGTTGATGGAGGTGTATGTTGATGGAGGTGTATGTTGATGGAGGTGTATGTTGATGGAGGTGTATGTTGATGGAGGTGTATGTTGATGGAGGTGTATGTTGATGGAGGTGTATGTTGATGGAGGTGTATGTTGATGGAGGTGTATGTTGATGGAGGTGTATGTTGATGGAGGTGTATGTTGATGGAGGTGTATGTTGATGGAGGTGTATGTTGATGGAGGTGTATGTTGATGGAGGTGTATGTTGATGGAGGTGTATGTTGATGGAGGTGTATGTTGATGGAGGTGTATGTTGATGGAGGTGTATGTTGATGGAGGTGTATGTTGATGGAGGTGGACCCAGGGATCTACAATGACCTCTTACACCCTTCAAAGGAAGTAAATACTCCCACAAGTTATAAGCAATATATTGACATTCAGTATGAAATATGTGATGGAAAAAATAAAAAGTATGAAGTTTGATGTAGGTTTCCACCTCCACCATCATCATTATCAAGCCTGAAAAATTAAGTGATTGATAATTTCTAGTAACATACAATACAAGGACATAATGTGAAAAATTATATACAAAAGATGAGGTAATCAGTCCCTCAGAATTGGAGGTGGTGAAGAGCACCGTAGTCTTGAAGGAACTGAAGCACAGTCACGGTGAAGGACAGGCAGCAGACGAAGGCATTGTGACTGATAGGCAGGATTCCCCAGTGGCAGTAGGTAGGTGGGAAGTAGTAGGTAGGAAGTGTAAGCAAGAAAGGAATCATCCTTTGCGGATGATACTAGGATCTGCATGAGGCTGTCATCTGCTGAGGACGCGGTTAACCTCCAAGAAGATATAAACAAAGTTTTCCAGTGGGCAACGGTAAACAATATGATGTTCAATGAAGACAAATTCCAACTACTCCGTTATGGAAAACTGGAGGAGATAATAACTAGAACAGAGTATACTACTGACTCCGGCCATACAATAGAGCGGAAAAATAATGTAAGGGACCTGGGAGTAGTAATGTCTGAGGATCTCACTTTCAAGGATCACAACAGTGCCACGATCGCACGTGCAAAGAAAATGATAGGATGGATAATGAGAACTTTCAAAACGAGAGATGCCAAGCCCATGATGATCCTTTTCAAATCACTTGTTCTCTCTAGGCTGGAATACTGCTGTACATTAACATCTCCATACAAAGCAGGTGAAATCGCAGATCTAGAGAGTGTACAGAGATCCTTTACTGCACATATAAGTTCTGTCAAGCACCTTAACTACTGGGAACGCTTGGAAGCACTTGACTTGTACTCGTTGGAACGCAGGAGGGAGAGATATATCATAATCTACACTTGGAAAATCTTGGAAGGAATGGTCCCAAATCTGCACACAGAAATCACTCCCTACGAAAGTAAAAGACTGGGCAGGCGATGCAAAATGCCGCCAATAAAAAGTAGGGGCGCCATTGGTACACTAAGAGAAAACACCATAAGTGTCCGGGGCCCAAAACTGTTCAACAGCCTCCCATCAAGCATTAGGGGAATTGCCAATAAACCCCTGGCTGCCTTCAAGAGAGAGCTGGACAGATACCTAAAGTCAGTGCCGGATCAGCCGGGCTGTGGCTCGTACGTCGGACTGCGTGCGGCCAGCAGTAACAGCCTAGTTGATCAGGCCCTGATCCATCGGGAGGCCTGGTCATGGACCGGGCCGCGGGGGCGTTGATCCCCGGAATAACCTCCAGGTAACCTCCAGGTAAGAAGGTTGTATAGATATCCTATGAACCAAGATTCCATGAAGTTTCAGTGTCTGACTAAGTTCCAACTTGAAAATAATTCCTCGGGGCCCGGGGACTATTATTACATTTTCGTGTTTATATGTCCTAAA
The DNA here is from genome assembly GCF_038502225.1 of Cherax quadricarinatus. Classification (NCBI taxonomy): domain Eukaryota; kingdom Metazoa; phylum Arthropoda; class Malacostraca; order Decapoda; family Parastacidae; genus Cherax; species Cherax quadricarinatus. Next base: position 13,238,190 of record NC_091313.1, read on the forward strand.
AAATTCATACCAAACAAGTCTTCTTATATCGCTTTTTAAGTCTGGAGAATGGCATATTACTCTTAAAATTAGTTGTCTTGACTGTCTGGAAATTCTACCCAAACGGATTCTGTAATACATCTATTATTATACCTGTTTTATGCAACAGTTTATTTTTTTCTAGTATATATAATGCTACTCCACCCTCTCCTTCCAGTAATATCTATTTACATGGAACACTTTAAACCTTTGATATACCATGTTTCAGTTATTGCAATAACATTAAAGTTTCCAGCATACATTACCGAACGTAATTCATTAATTTTATTCCTGCCACTTCGACTACTAGTATTAAATACATTATGTTTTTTCTTCTGCACCTTTTTCCTATTGAGCTTTGCTTTTCCATAATTTCTGTTGTCATCGTTACCCAGTGTTACGTGATGACTGTTATTCTTAAGATTCATGATATCAAAGCCTAAATCAATATTTCCACACTCAGTATTTTCCCTACCTAAACCTATACCTTCAACTAATCCTAGGGCTTTACACTAATGGCACCTTCAACTGAACTAGAAAGAATAACCACACCTGTCCTGGATAACTGAGCCTCATCCCTGGCATACATGTTATTTCTGCTGTAGAAGTGGTCCCCGTTGTACTGCCTTATCTTTACAGTGTTTGTCCAGCCAACAATTAATACCACTTGCTCTGGACAGCTATTCGTTTCCAACACCTAACATATAACAAGGTGCCCTCCCTTCTTCCTAATTATGTCAGTTGCTATCCTATACCTTCTAACTAAATCTTCAATGTTACACTTGCTACATCCTTACCTCCAACAATGAGGCAGTAAGAGGACTGATCCCATTACCATTCATGATGCCAAGCTGGCTAACAATATCTTTCATTCCAGCCCTAGGAAAGCAAACTCTGTCTCCTATTCCTGTCCTTCAAGCAGAGGGTCCTATTAATTTGTCTGTTTTCTATAGATTTTGAATGTAAAATCATGGTTCCCTCAATAATTAATTAAGACATCTAAAAAAGGAAATGAGTTATTTTGTTCAATCTCACCAGTAAAATTTATGGAATGAGCTAGACTATTTAAGGAAATGAGTTGTATCTTTCTTCTTAGACATTAGGGATAAAACATCAACTAATCTGTACCATTTATCTCTATTGGGATGGAGTTTGTAAAACAGCTTTGTGTCAAAATATTCCATATACAAATTTCTAAGGACAAGTGAGAGAGTATTTCCCATTGCCATACCAAACTTCTGAATGTGAAGCTCGTCATTAAACACAAACTTTGCATCAGCAATACAAAGTTTAGCAAGTTTAGTGATTGTAGGTACTGGCAATGGTAAATATTAATTACAGAGTTCTTCTGACAGGAAATTTAATAAATCATCAACTAGTAGCTTTGTAAACAAAAAAAGTGACAAATATTAACCGTATTGTAATTATTTAAATCCACAGACCGTCGATTTGTCTGATTTAAAGTCTTGATTGCAGGAGGGTTATTTTACTTGTACATATCCTATCAAAAATATTGAGAGGCATACACATCTCGGTGTACATATATACTATGAGACATAAATCTGTGTATATACTTTTCGGTCTATATACTTTAAAAGGCATACATATACACACATGTATGCCCCTGATGCTAACAATGCAAAACATAAAACCATCTTTTTCACCTTCTTCATTTTTCCACATTCTTGTACATTTAATGAAGTGTTTCAGGCTGCCTATAATTATTCTTACTACGTTTGTGTGTAAAACGTTTATTGTTCACCTTAACTGGTCTCTTTAGTCTGATACTGTTTTCAAAATTCTCAAGTTTTCTTGACTTTTTAAATTTTTTAAATTTCCTTTATTCTTTCATCCAATATCCAGTCCAATACCAAGTTAACCCTGATAGCATTTTTTAGTGTTGCTCCTTAAATTTCTGGGATATTATATTCAGGGTCGTAGCTAGGCACCCCGAGTGCCGGAACTAGGCACATTGTTCGGCCTTGCTCTGCCCTTTACCGAAAATTTACGAAAATGAATCAAATTTATACGGTACAGAGTCGATTGATTAATAACAAGACACCAACAATGTCCTTATATTTTTTTAATTAAAGCCAAAATAAAATGTAAAAAAAAATCGGATTCATATTGTTGATCTGAACACTTCACATCACGAGTCTTCACCTATATCCTGATCACTTATTTGATTATCTTCCGATCTCATACATAAATCTTACCCACATTTCCACTACAGTATTTGCCTATCATCATTGTGATATCTTACAAAGTTTGATTTTCTGTTTCATAACTGAAAATATGTATGTAAGAGTCCGGTCCGTCCTCTGGTTTCTTTACCATAGGAAAGCGCAACTAAACATGTGTTCTTATACTTAAACCTAACTAAGAATAAATATTTTCCAGGTGCCATTCGAAGCATCATAACCTAAAGAAGCTGCACTTCCAGGGAAACCATTAATCTCTCAGTAACCTTCACATAAATAGTTAAGGGGAGGTTGCTGAGCTCGGGTGGGCGGGTATACCTGGAGTATACCTAGAGAGGGTTTCGGGGGTCAACGCCCCCGCGGCCCGGTCTGAGACCAGCCTCGTGGTGAATCAGGGTCTGATCAGTCAGGCTGTTACTGTTGGTACGAACCACAGCCCAGTTGGTCAGTTACTGACTTTACGTGACTGTCCAGTGCCTTCTTGAAGACAGCCAGAGGTCTATCGGTAATCCCTCTTATGTATGCTGGGAGGAGTTGAACAGTCTTGGGCCGCAGGCACTTATTGTGTTGTCTCTCAGCTACTCGTGGCGCCCCTGCTTTTCATTGGGGGAATGTTGCATCTCCTGCCGAGTCATTTACTTTCATAGGAAGTGATTTTCGTGTGAAAGTTTGGTACTAATCCCTCTAGGATTTTCCAAGTGTTTATTACCTTGTATCTCTCTCGCCTGCGTTCCAGGGAATGCAAATCAAGGGCCTTCAACCGTTCATGGCACACATAAGTGCCTTATCGTACTTATGTGTGCCGTGAAAGTTCTTTGTACACTCTCCAGGTCAGCAATTTTGCCAGCCTTGAAGGTGGCAGTTAGTCTACAGTAATATTCCAACCTAGAGAGAACAAGCGATTTGAAGGGAAAAACTATTGAAAACTATTAAAAATATTTGGAAAGGGAGTTATGTTACCAAGAAACAGTTCAACAATCTGGCAACATTTTACGTAAATCTTATCATCGTCCGATATTTATAAATAAAATAATAATAAAAACATTATAATAATCATAATACAATAAAAAATGTTATAATTATAATAAAATAATATATTAATAACAATAATCATAATATAATAAGTAATAATATTAATAATAATAATAATAATAATAATAATAATAATAATAATAATAATAATAATAATAATAATAATAATAATTATTATTATTATTATAATTGATTTTGGGGTTTATCCAAGCGGGATCAATGAAAAGGCTTCGGAGGCAACTTGTAGTTTTATTTGGGTTCTTGGTACATAGGCAGCGTGTTGAAGGCCTGGCCCAGGAGGGTCATGCCCAGGAGAGAGTGACAGAATAGACCGTGCTTCCTGAGTGACGTTGGCTGCCGGAGTGAGACAGGGTAAGTGTAGTGCAGGCTGAGCTGGGTAGGCCTGTAGGTGGCAGCACCAGCATGGCGCGAAATATGAACCCAGCTGGGCATACATCGCTCAGTCACCTACCCATGGTCATCCTTGACCATGATTGGCTGAAAAAAAAATCTCTCAGTCTCTCTCTCAGGAACAGCTCACAGAATACAGAATAAAAACATTTATATATATGTGGACATGGACCAAAAAAAAAAAAAAAATCCTACAGGGAGGGAAGAAAAAAAAGAATGAAGTGTGCTAAATCGTGGTTCAATGTAGTGAGCTTTGGCATGCGTCACTGCACGCCTTCCTGCATCTAGATAGATACTGCAATACAGGAGACATCACTGCAGCTGAGTTGTGATGTAACGGGGTACAGTCTCCTCTGGAATGGTGAAGCAGTCATCGTGGAGTAGTTGCTGCAAGGTTTACTCAACCTGGGGCACAACCTGCTGGTGTCCTCGAGTGAGGCTTCGTCAGTACTCAGCAACTGGGCAGAACTTCTTCTGGCAAGGGACTCAGGAGGATATTTCTCGACTGGTAATACCGCTGAGCAGTCACCGCCAGGAACGCACAACACAGCTAGTGATGCCGGCGAGTGTGAGTCGTGGCTAGAACGACTATGGGATCATCTGGGAGTCGCAACAGCATATAACATCACTGGAGTGAGCGGGCTAGCAGTCAAAGTGACATCATCTTTGTGTAGGCTGCTCACTGAAGCTGTGACATAAGTCAGACAGTCGCCTGCTGAGAGGGTTAATGCGGCTTGATGATGTCATTCTCTCGACAGAGTTCGAGTCATAGCAGAGGATAGTCTAAGCATCCTCATACTGCACTCTGATGGTGGAATGAAACGAGTTTCAATGGGGAGTCATAGCAGGTATGGCTCAGGCATGGCATCTACGAGCAGCGAGCATAAGAGCTCTCTGTACATTGGGACTCAGACGCTCATAATCTGATGCCTGGAATGACTAGTGTCAGTCTAACGGTCACAATGGGTGACATGTAACATGAGACTATTATCAATGGTCTGGGCTCAGACCATTCTATGGTCTACACATACATCTAGGTTCAGACCACACATTGGGACACACGGAAAACTGCAAACATCTGCACTGCACATGCAGTTACTTCATGGCTTGCGCTAGTAAAAGATGCTTTTCTGTGCAAAAATCGACACTAAGGCATTCACGAACATAACAATACTGGACCTGCTACTCCTATAATCACACCACCAAGCACTGCCCCATCAAGGATAAGAAGTTTTGTTCACTACAGCACCAACATGTCTTAACTGCAAGGGTAATCATCATACCCTTTCAGCTAAGTGCCCACTCAGCAAAGAAATCATACTGAAGAAAACTAAAGTTCTGAAGAACACCTCCAATTCACCGACATACGCTGCAATTCCCAAACCACAACCCCACCAAGATTCTACACGCCACTCTACAGACACCTTCGCCTCAGCAACTCCCTCTCTCCACTCCCCGACGGTGCTCCCTCCAAGGTGCTGTACTGCATGGTATATGTACACCTTGCAAACGCAGCAAACCCCGGCACTTTCAATACTACTATTAATGAACTATTCCGTCTGAACAACATGCCTGCCTTTAATTTTCCGGACTCCACACCTTCAGGAGACATCCTCAAGAACTTTACTGCACCTTCAGACCTGTCTCCTGCCCAAGCAGCTGCTTAACCACTGCTGCCTCAACCACTGTCTCCCACGACTCCCAGCCTGCTGTTACATCACCATTACACCTCTCCACTGCTCTTGTCGACCCTCAATCACCTACTACCACCATTGTAGATTTGCCCAATGAATCCACTTGAGAAGAAGAGGAAGATAGCGACGACTCCAGTACACCCTCATGGGAAAACCTTACCTTCTACACTTCTTCAAATACTGACACCATGACCTGTACTGAACTCTACAAAAGCGTCGGTGCTGGAACAGTCAAGTATGCCTGTGAATCACCGCTTCACTTCACACTTACCCAAGTTCTTGAGTTCATCAAGCCTCTACGTTTCACCTTCTATCTAGGAGCAGCTTCAAAAAGCTTGAAAATGGATCCACTGCAAACCTGCCTCCTAAGATATTCCTATAACTCCCACCTGTGTGCTGCCCTCTGATGTGACCTAGCCTGCTGCCAGCTACTCAAGATTCAAGACTTCATCTACCACAAGTTCGATGCAAGAGTCCCTGCTATTCCTGTTCTCAAGTCTGTCCCACGATCGCCTTAGCTGTTGAGTTAAGCCCTCGCTCTATTTCTAAGACTAAGAACATTCCTCTCCAGCGGTATGCTTCGTCTGTCCCGTCTTCCTCGCTCATCCCATTGGGATCTTACCTGCATTTGTTCGTTCGTTCGTTCTCTCTCTGGGCAAACACAACTTGCTGTGGCCGCCGCTTGCCACCATAATTGTCGAAAAATTGCATGTGATAGTAATAATAATAATAATAATAATAATAATAATAATAATAATAATAATAATAATAATAATAATAATAATAATTACTGTAATTATTATTATTATTATAGTAAAATTACCATTTGGTATGTTACAAAGTGCGAGGAGCTGATCTCCCAAAAGGAGAGATGAGGCGCATAAGTGCTAAAGACAGTTCATACACGTCTGATACGCATCCAGTGCCACCCCCCACCCCTGCCGTGGCCATACCTTCCCTGTACACCTAGCAACAATCTCCCTTCCCTCCCCATCCCCTGCCCAAAAATCACCACCCATACATTCCCTCACGGCCAGACACCATTCCAGCCAGCAACCTCTACCCACACAATTCAGCCACAGCCACATGCCGTCACCCATACCATCCCAACCAACAACCTACTCCTACATAATCCACCCATACAATTCCCTTCACAACCATCATTTCCCCCACAACCACCATTCCCTTACGGTCATATATATTCCCTATGACCTCACTTGCACACCTTAACCTTTCACCCTAACATAATGTCCTTATCACTTAATTACCCATCACAATCATTACCACCAGCTGCATAATTGCCCACCCTGTCACCCATCATCCAATCACCGCCCACATCAGGCCACTGACAAGCACACCTTTCACCCACACCACTCCCCCCACACATCTTCAAGCCCACATGGCCCCACACCTTATTCAGGCTTTCACTCCCCACTTCCCCACAGCTTCTAGCCCTCACTGCCCCACAACCACATTTTACCCATGTTTTCACGGCCCACACACCCTAACATGCTCTACACTCCTAGTCATGTAGACACTAGCTTCCTAGTTACTGCCCACACCAACTGCACACTCACCTTCTCAATCACCCATCACCCACACTACTACCCACACTGGTCCACCAACACTATCACTCACATGGTCACCATCACACCCCCTCGTTGCTTCCAGCTTCCCTCCCTACACCCCTCCAAAACCTAACATCACAGGCATGCGTGCAAAGGAAAACGATTTATATAATATAGGGTACATGTAGGTACATTAAAATAATAATAATAATAATAATAATAATAATAATAATAATAATAATAATAATAACACACGCTCTGGGGTGCTTTAAATGTGGTATATTATGTTATTATAAACATTTTCATTAATCCATCTATTATATTTTTTAAAAATTATGTAAAAAATACGCTACATGTCATATCAACAACATTTTGCTGGGTGGCTAATTCGCAGCAATTTCTACATTGTGGAGCAAGAATCAATTTCCGTACTTGTAAGTGCTGTCCCGCTACATAAACAGAAGGTGGAAGTCCACAGCAGTCACGAGTTAAATTAGATATATCACAAGGATAACGTCTCCTTCCGCAGGTAGGTAATACTTAAGTGTCATCTGTAAGAATGAGTTCATCCTAGACTCTCGAAATCATAATAACATAACTGAAGACAAACCACGGTACGGGTAGGGTTAGAACTCATGGCAAATGAATTGGATGGATCTTATTGTAGCCAGCTGGCCCAGTGGCTTACGCACTGGCCCGGAGATTTACAACTCACTTAACTATGGCTTAGTTGATCCTAGACTTCTAGTTGCTCCATAGTGTCCGCATCACACGTGAGAAAGTTTCACTTAACTGTAGTATGTGAGAAAGCAACAATTCTGCAGCTACAATTGAGGAATTGAGTCAATGAATCGTAGTAGGAGTGTTGTCAATGGTGCTAAGAATGGAAAGACTGCGAGCTTGTTTAGTTTTTTTGCACCATGATAATGTGTACACCACTATTGAGAACATGAAATGTTTCGTCCAACATAGCACAGGAATGCTTTGCTGATACTGTGGTCTGAAAGATAGTCTGTGGGAGACATCGGTTGAAGAGTGAAGAATTTAGTCCATGAGGTACCTTCAAACACAAATTGAAAGGGATGGAATTGTCTAACCCTGACCTGTAACAGTCATCTGGTACAGGTCAGGGTCGTATGGAAAGGGGACCGAAGGTGGTGCGTGGACAATCCGAAAAATGATGCACTGTAGAGGAGAAACTGGAATCATGGCCAAGGTTGTGTGGAGCTCAGATGTACCAAAAGGGTCAGTCGGAACCCCGGTACCAAAGGTGGGCAAAAAGATGTGACCCGAAAGAGATGCTGGGTTCTTTGATAGGTTTGAAAAAAGGTCTGATGACACACCAAGGTCTTGGGAGGATGCCACTGGAAAAAGAAGGGGTCTAGGAAGAGGGATTTCATAGATACGTGTATCCATGACTTAAGAAATCGTAATGACACGATTGCAAATAAACCATACCCCCGGCCGGGATTGAACCCGCGGTCATAGTCTCAAAACTCTAACGCGACGGGCTGGAGTTTTGAGACTCTATGACCGCGGGTTCAATCCCGGCCGGGGGTATGGTTTACGTGTTTCCATGATAAGATATGAAAAAAGGGCGAGGGGAGAGTGCATGGAGGATAGCTCCTAACAGAAAATAAAGGGATTGCATGTCCCCCTCTGTGCCGTAGAGGACTCTCGGTGCAGCCAGTAATGCAGATGCTGCATGGAACCTGTGTCAACAGTAATACTTGTGTAGTATACTCGTAGACAGACTTTCCAGCTCCATTACAGTAAGGCTCCCTTGCTAACCATGACGTCACGAGATTCCCCAGGTAAGCCACAGGCCAGAGCGCCTCTCTCAGTAGATCTTGAGACGAGCAGATAGGCAGGCTGGGCTCCCCAAGTAATATCAATAGTAAGAAGGAAACTCTTTTAGACTGTTATGTGGAGGCATTTTTATTGATATTACTTAAGGAGCCCAGCCTGCCTGTTCGCTCGTCTCAAGGTCTTTTGAAAAGTGAGAGAGGCACTCTGGCCTGTAGCTTACGTGAGGAATCTCGTGACGTCATGGCTAGCATGGGAGCCTAACTATAATGCAGGTGGGAAGTTCATCAACAAGTATACTAAACAAGTATCGCTGTTGACACCTGTTCCCTGTCCTACCCTTCACGCCAGTAAACAGGCACTTCAGGATAACCTCACATGCACAAAGCCAACTCGACAGACAAAAGAGAGGGCGGTCAGAAGCTCGTCACAAGGCATAAACCCTTTGGCCACCACCTCCCGGGAACTGACAGGCAGACTTCAGAGATATAATTGCCACCTTAAGGACACTCAAAGTTACCCTCCAGAACTCCAGAGGGTGGATCAGTACACCCCTAGATGATCTACGTTCCACAACAAACACCACCACCACCGAGCACCTCAATGGAACTGACGGACAACGATACAGTTTCCTCGACCTAGGAGCTATAATTTGCGAGGGAAGATCCCCAAAGAATGAACGTAGGAAAGGAAGAACAGGGAAGGGATGAGCAAAGGGAGTAAGATGGGAAAGATGATGGAAGAAGGGAGGGCATTTACGTTTGGTCTGATGAAGAATATTAGGTCCAGTTCCTTAGACTGAAAGCCTGCCTCTTCACCAGAGAAAGGACCTCCCCCCCTCCTTAAATCCCCATCGGTATTTAGAGCAGAATTCCCCCCAAAAATTTCTCCATGGTAGCTGTAACGTCACAACTGAGAACATTAACCACTCTCTTTTAACAATCCTCTTAGTGATAAAACAATCCAGTTTATATTTGAGATTTAAAGCTGACCATTATATATTAAAGTATCATTGCAATAAGTAAATTTATTTTTTTCAACACAATAATAATGGTTTACAATTTAGCTTGTTTAGGTAAGACACATATGCAACAGTTAGGTATCTTTATTTCGAAACGTTGCATATGTGTCTTACCTAAACAACCTGTCGGTATTTTATACCATTTTATTGTTCACAATTTAGCTTATATGATCATTACAGAGCTGCATAACTGTGTTCTTCTGGTACAGTATATTTATTTAAATATATTTTATAATGGGGTTCGGCCCATCTTTGGAACCCCGCTTGTCAAGCGCTCTGCTGTCTCATGTGTAACCTGCCCTTTGTGTAGCCTAGCCCTTGTGTAGACCAGCCTCTGGTGTAGTCCTGCAAAGCGGGGGATGTACCGATGAGCAGACTAAGTAGCCAAGGCCCAGACTACTTAGAGACCCAAGAATCGTTAACTATTTCTTTCTTGACACCTCGTGAGTCGTAACGAGAGCCATGTGACGTTATTGTCAAAGTACAAGGTAAAATTTTCAGTAAAGCATGGAAAATGTATTCAAAGTTCTGATGATAGTTGGGGTAGACACTTCGGCGACACAACCCTAGAACCCTCGATCAACCTCTACTGTTTCCACCCCGTGTGTTGTCTTGCCGCTTGTGTAGTGCTGTCTCTTGTGTAGCGCTGTTCTTTGTGTAGTTCTTCCTTGTGTAGTGCTGTCTTTTGTGTAGTCTTGTCTCTTGTGTAGTGCTAACTCTTGAGTAGTGCTGTCACTTGTATAGTCCTGTCTCTTGCGTAGTTTTGCCTCCTTGTGTAGCACCACCCCTTGTGCAGCCAAGCTACTTGTGTAGCACCACCCCTTGTGTAGCCAAGCTACTTGTGTTGCACAACCCCTTGTGTAGCCAAGCTACTTGTGTTGCACAACCCCTTGTGTAGCCAAGCTACTTGTGTTGCACCACCCCTTGTGTAGCCAAGCTACTTGTGTTGCACAACCCCTTGTGTAGCCAAGCTACTTGTGTTGCACAACCCCTTGTGTAGCCAAGCTTCTTGTGCTGCACCACCCCTTGTGTAGCCAAGCTACTTGTGTATCACCAACCCTCGTGAAGCACCATACAGGAATGTGCTACATTTTCATGTCTTGAAGCATTTATAACTTCGTCTCAAAGAAGCCTCACCTTTTTTATTTCAAAATTCCGGGGTGGGCAGTGCACCCCTAAGATCAAATTTTCAATTCTGTCAGAAATTTCCAGCCTTGCACATTTTCTCAGTCCCCTCAGATTTTTGCATAATTTCTGATGCAGTAATTCGAATTATCTCTGGCATGTAGGGCCCCCACCACCCTCTTGTCACTAAGGATGTTATATAATTTAAAACATTTCATATTATAACTGGAAAGAATGATTAGTTATATTTGATTGTTACTAGTCCTTCGACTTTTATAGTAATAAATTTTGAAAAAAAAAAAAGAAAATACATGTATCTTCCTTCTATTCCTTTTCTTACCTATACATTTGGAGCATTTATTTTTTACCCTCTTCGCGACCTTGTCTACTAATTTCGAAACCTCTTTCCTTAATTTTGTTCATTGTACCACAACGCTTTCCCTTCCCACACTTACTCACATCTTCAATACCAGTTTCTGTCTCCGAAAATGTCATCATTTTCAACTCTAATTCCACCAAGTTTCCTCCTCTTTTTAATTATCCAGACTGCGGTCAAAAATTAGTGTAAACCCCAAGACAGATCTGCTACCATCTCTCGCAAACATATAATATGTAATTTTCTTGTGTGGTAGTTGACTCAGGGTTGTAATGGTGTTGTGTGGTAATTGACTCAGGGTTGTAATGGTGTTTTGTGGTAGTTGACTCAGGGTTGTAATGGTGTTGTGTGGTAGTTGACTCAGGGTTGTAATGGTGTTTTGTGGTAGTTGACTCAGGGTTGTAATGGTGTTGTGTGGTAGTTGACTCAGGGTTGTAATGGTGTTTTGTGGTAGTTGACTCAGGGTTGTAATGGTGTTTTGTGGTAGACTCAGGGTTGTAATGATGTTGTGTGGTAGTTGACTCAGGGTTGTAATGGTGTTTTGTGGTAGTTGACTCAGGGTTGTAATGGTGTTTTGTGGTAGTTGACTCAGAGATGTAATGATGTTGTGTGGTAGTTGACTCAGGGTTGTAATGGTGTTTTGTGGTAGTTGACTCAGGGTTGTAATGATGTTGTGTGGTAGTTGACTCAGGGTTGTGATGGTGTTGTGTGGTAGTTAATTCAAGGGTGTAGTGGTGTTGTGTGGTAGTTAACTTAGGGTTGTAATGGTGTTGTGTGTAGTTGACTCAGGGTTGTAATGGTGTTGTGTGATAGTTGACTAAGGGGTGTAATGGTGTTGTGTGTTAGTTGACTAATGGTTGTAATGGTGTTGTGTGGTAGTTGACTCAGGATTGTAATGGTGTTGTGTGGTAGTTGATTCAGGGTTATAATTGTGCTGTGTGGTAGTTGATTCATGGTTGCAATGGTGTTGTGTGGTAGTTGATTCAGGGGTGTAATGGTATTGTGTGGTAGTTGATTCATGGTTGCAATGGTGCTGTGTGGTAGTTAACTCAGGGTTGCAATGGTGTTGTGTGGTAGTTGATTCAGGGTTATAATGGTGCTGTGTGGTAGTTGATTCAAGGTTGTAATGTTGTTGTGTGGTAGTTGACTTAGGGGTGTAATGGTGTTGTGTGGTAGTTAACTCAAGGGTGTAATTGCGTTGTGTGGTAGTTGACTCAAGGGTGTAATGGTGTTGTGTGGTAGTTGACTCAGCGTTGTAATGGTGTTGTGTGGTAATTGACTCAAGGGTGTAATTGCGTTGTGTGGTAGTTGACTCAAGGGTGTAATGGTGTTGTGTGGTAGTTGACTCAGGGTTGTAATGGTGTTGTGTGGTAGTTTATTCAGGGGTGTAATGGTGTAGTGTGTTAGTTGATTCAGTTGTTGTAGTTGACTCAGTGTTGCTGTCATTGTTGTAGTCTTTTGTTTGGTGCTGTAGTTGACTGTTGTTAACGAAACTTTATAATCTCACACAGTATAACACTATGAGATTACCATTTTCCACATTTTGGTCCTCTTTTTTCTTTAGACGTTAATAAGACCTAAGTTAAACTTGTGTCCTTAAAAGTTTGCATAGAATACATTCATTTGAGTAGAATGCATACTTTAGAATGCATTCATCCTTCCAGACTGTACACAGGTACACTGTTGACTCCCTTCACTCACCATTTTGTTCTAGCTGAATGACGTTTAGTTGCTGAACGTTAATAAGAAAGAATGATTTCTAGTACTTTGAGTCACCAGTTTATAAAATCAGGCTGCCTTCCTAAGCCAAGGTCTTTTGCATTTGTTATGCATTGAGGTGGAAACAGGTTAATCTGTCAAAGTTTCTTTAGAAATAGATTCATATTTAAGCAAAATTATGTTCACTCACTGAATGACACAAAAATTTTTGTGACTTGAGTAATAATAAATAATGACATTTCAGCAAGCAATATCATACTTTAAAAATATTCCACTGTTCACAACACAATCATGTTATGAGTCTCACGGTACAGAAAATCAGTAAGAAAAAAGTCATCATAACAGAATTTGGTGTCGTTGTGTTACTGTATTTTACTAGTTGATTGTCTCCTAACTCGCTGTCTGTTTGCTTCCCTCAATTCACTGGGCTCCTGTTTGCACATTCTAAGCTCAACCATCGACCCTAAAATATTTTAAACACCAACGTGCCAGTTACAACTTGTGGATGGAAATATCACTTCCTTGCCATACTTCAGTAAGTAATAAACATTCGTGCATGTGTGATACCTGTCTCACACACCCACTGTAAGTCACACCTGGGACCACTTAACATTATGTTGCTGTCCCACACACCCACAGTAAGTCACACCTGGGACCACTTAACATTATGTTGCTGTTCCACACACCCACAGTAAGTCACACCTGGGACCACTTAACATTATGTTGCTGTCCCACACACCCACAGAAAGTCACACCTGGGACCACTTAACATTATGTTGCTGTCTCACACACCCACGGTAAGTCACACCTGGGACCACTTAACATTATGTTGCTGTCCCACATACCCACAGTAAGTCACACCTGGGACCACTTAACATTAAGTTGCTGTCTCACACACCCACGGTAAGTCACACCTGAGACCACTTAACATTGTGTTCCTGGCAGTATAACGTTTACCGTAACTAATGTAATAACTTAAAGATAAACAAGACTGAATACCACTATTATTTATAACTTAGGCGATAATGAGCTAGAATACACAGTACAATGTTATATTATCGAATGCTTATGAATTAGATTTTTTTATTTTGTTTTACACGTCCTTAGATGTTACCATTTCTATTTTTTTTAATTTTAATTTAATATTATGAAACATTTGATTTCTACAGATGTAAGAACTTTCCTTGTCATAGATGTTTCTTTTGATATTTGGAGGTTATGGCTGAGGATTTCAGTTTCTAAAAGAATTTGGTTTCTACCTTCCAGTTATATTTGAGATTCTTAGTGTTTTCGTGTTTCATTAATATAAGTAAAGTTCAGATATTACTGGAACCGCATCCGACGTAACTCAACAATAATACAATCAATAGAATTTTGTCTTATTTTAAAATTATTTATAATTACTTTATATTTCGTTAATATCATGTCTGTGAAAGTTATTCCTCATGTCTGAGGTTGAATTTCAGTTACATTTTTGTTCCCATCTCAGACATATAAACTAAAAAAGAATTCTTTAAAATGTAAAATAATAATAATAAAAAAAATCTGGCTTTGTGACTCCAGACTTGCTGGAATGTTCATGTGCTGGTGACTCCAGACCTGCTGGAATGTTCATGTGCTGGTGACTCCAGACCTGCTGGAATGTTCATGTGCTGGTGACTCCAGATCTGCTGGAATGTTCATGTGCTGGTGACTCCAGACCTGCTGGAATGTTCATGTGCTGGTGACTCCAGACCTGCTGGAATGTTCATGTGCTGGTGACTCCAGACCTGCTGGAATGTTCATGTGCTGGTGACTCCAGACCTGCTGGAATGTTCATGTGCTGGTGACTCCAGACCTGCTGGAATGTTCATGTGCTGGTGACTCCAGACCTGCTGGAATGTTCATGTGCTGTTGACTCCAGACCTGCATGTGCTGGTGAATGCTGGAAGGTTCATGTGCTGGTGACTCCAGACCTGCTGGAATGTTCATGTGCTGGTGACTCCAGACCTGCTGGAATGTTCATGTGCTGGTGACTCCAGACCTGCTGGAATGTTCATGTGCTGGTGACTCCAGACCTGCTGGAATGTTCATGTGCTGGTGACTCCAGACCTGCTGGAATGTTCATGTGCTGGTGACTCCAGACCTGCTGGAATGTTCATGTGCTGGTGACTCCAGACCTGGAATGTTCATGTGCTGGTGACTCCAGACCTGCTTGTTCATGTGCTGGTGACTCCAGACCTGCTGGAATGTTCATGTGCTGGTTACTCCAGACCTGCTGGAATGTTCATGTGCTGGTGACTCCAGACCTGCTGGAATGTTCATGTGCTGGTGACTCCAGACCTGCTGGAATGTTCATGTGCTGGTGACTCCAGACCTGCTGGAATGTTCATGTGCTGGTGACTCCAGACCTGCTGGAATGTTCATGTGCTGGTGACTCCAGACCTGCTGGAATGTTCATGTGCTGGTGACTCCAGACCTGCTGGAATGTTCATGTGCTGGTGACTCCAGACCTGCTGGAATGTTCATGTGCTGGTGACTCCAGACCTGCTGGAATGTTCATGTGCTGGTGACTTCAGACCTGCTGGAATGTTCATGTGCTGGTGACTCCAGACCTGCTGGAATGTTCATGTCCTGGTGACTCAAGACCTGCTGGAATGTTCATGTGCTGGTGACTCCAGACCTGCTGGAATGTTCATGTGCTGGTGACTTCAGACCTGCTGGAATGTTCATGTGCTGGTGACTCCAGACCTGCTGGAATGTTCATGTGCTGGTGACTCCAGACCTGCTGGAATGTTCATGTGCTGGTGACTCCAGACCTGCTGGAATGTTCATGTGCTGGTGACTCCAGACCTGCTGGAATGTTCATGTGCTGGTGACTCCAGACCTGCTGGAATGTTCATGTGCTGGTGACTCCAGACCTGCTGGAATGTTCATGTGCTGGTGACTCCAGACCTGCTGGAATGTTCATGTGCTGGTGACTCCAGACCTGCTGGAATGTTCATGTGCTGGTGACTCCAGACCTGCTGGAATGTTCATGTGCTGGTGACTCCAGACCTGCTGGAATGTTCATGTGCTGGTGACTCCAGAACTACTGGAATGTTCATGTGCTGGTGACTCCAGAACTACTGGAATGTTCATGTGCTGGTGACTCCAGACCTGCTGGAATGTTCATGTGCTGGTGACTCCAGACCTGCTGGAATGTTCATGTGCTGGTGACTCCAGACCTGCTGGAATGTTTATGTGCTGGTGACTCCAGACCTGCTGGAATGTTCATGTGCTGGTGACTCCAGTGCTGGAATGTTCATGTGATGGTGATTCCAGACCTGCTGGAATGTTCATGTGCTGGTGACTCCAGACCTGCTGGAATGTTCATGTGCTGGTGACTCCAGACCTGCTGGAATGTTCATGTGCTGGTGACTCCAGACCTGCTGGAATGTTCATGTGCTGGTGACTCCAGACCTGATGGAATGTTCATGTGCTGGTGACTCCAGACCTGCTGGAATGTTCATGTGCTGGTGACTCCAGACCTGCTGGAATGTTCATGTGCTGGTGACTCCAGACCTGCTGGAATGTTCATGTGCTGGTGACTCCCGACCTGCTGGAATGTTCATGTGCTGGTGACTACAGACCTGCTGGAATGTTCATGTGCTGGTGACTCCAGACCTGCTGGAATGTTCATGTGCTGGTGACTCCAGACCTGCTGGAATGTTCATGTGCTGGTGACTCCAGACCTGCTGGAATGTTCATGTGCTGGTGACTCCAGACCTGCTGGAATGTTCATGTGCTGGTGACTCCAGACCTGCTGGAATGTTCATGTGCTGGTGACTCCAGACCTGCTGGAATGTTCATGTGCTGGTGACTCCAGACCTGCTGGAATGTTCATGTGCTGGTGACTCCAGACCTGCTGGAATGTTCATGTGCTGGTGACTCCAGACCTGCTGGAATGTTCATGTGCTGGTGACTCCAGACCTGCTGCTGGAATGAATGCTGGTGACTCATGTGCTGGTGACTCCTGCTGGAATGATGTGCTGGTGACTGCTGGAATGTTCATGTGCTGGTAACTCCAGACCTGCTGGAATGTTCATGTGCTGGTGACTCCAGACCTGCTGGAATGTTCATGTGCTGGTGACTCCAGACCTGCTGGAATGTTCATGTGCTGGTGACTCCAGACCTGCTGGAATGTTCATGTGCTGGTGACTCCAGACCTGCTGGAATGTTCATGTGCTGGTGACTCCAGACCTGCTGGAATGTTCATGTGCTGGTGACTCCAGACCTGCTGGAATGTTCATGTGCTGGTGACTCCAGACCTGCTGGAATGTTCATGTGCTGGTGACTCCAGACCTGCTGGAATGTTCATGTGCTGGTGACTCCAGACCTGCTGGACTGTTCATGTGCTGGTGACTCCAGACCTGCTGGAATGTTCATGTGCTGGTGACTCCAGACCTGCTGGAATGTTCATGTGCTGGTGACTCCAGACCTGCTGGAATGTTCATGTGCTGGTGACTCCAGACCTGCTGGAATGTTCATGTGCTGGTGACTCCAGACCTGCTGGAATGTTCATGTGCTGGTGACTACAGACCTGCTGGAATGTTCATGTGCTGGTGACTCCAGACCTGCTGGAATGTTCATGTGCTGGTGACTCCAGACCTGCTGGAATGTTCATGTGCTGGTGACTCCAGACCTGCTGGAATGTTCATGTGCTGGTGACTCCAGACCTGCTGGAATGTTCATGTGCTGGTGACTCCAGACCTGCTGGAATGTTCATGTGCTGGTGACTCCAGACCTGCTGGAATGTTCATGTGCTGGTGACTCCAGACCTGCTGGAATGTTCATGTGCTGGTGACTCCAGAACTGCTGGAATGTTCATGTGCTGGTGACTCCAGACCTGCTGGAATGTTCATGTGCTGGTGACTCCAGACCTGCTGGAATGTTCATGTGCTGGTGACTCCAGACCTGCTGGAATGTTCATGTGCTGGTGACTCCAGACCTGCTGGAATGTTCATGTGCTGGTGACTCCAGACTTGCTGGAATGTTCATGTGCTGGTGACTCCAGACCTGCTGGAATGTTCATGTGCAGGTGACTCCAGACCTGCTGGAATGTTCATGTGCTGGTGACTCCAGACCTGCTGGAATGTTCATGTGCTGGTGACTTCAGACCTGCTGGAATGTTCATGTGCTGGTGACTCCAGACCTGCTGGAATGTTCATGTGCTGGTGACTCCAGACCTGTTGGAATGTTCATGTGCTGGTGCTCCAGAACTGCTGGAATGTTCATGTGCTGGTGACTCCAGACCTGCTGGAATGTTCATGTGCTGGTGACTCCAGACCTGCTGGAATGTTCATGTGCTGGTGACTTCAGACCTGCTGGAATGTTCATGTGCTGGCGACTCCAGACCTGCTGGAATGTTCATGTGCTGGTGACTTCAGACCTGCTGGAATGTTCATGTGCTGGTGACTTCAGACCTGCTGGAATGTTCATGTGCTGGTAACTCCAGATCTGCTGGAATGTTCATGTGCTGGTGACTTCAGACCTGCTGGAATGTTCATGTGCTGGTGACTTCAGACCTGCTGGAATGTTCATGTGCTGGTGACTCCAGACCTGCTGGAATGTTCATGTGCTGGTGACTTCAGACCTGCTGGAATGTTCATGTACTGGTGACTCCAGACCTGCTGGAATGTTCATGTGCTGGTGACTCCAGAACTGCTGAAATGTTCATGTGCTGGTGACTCCAGACCTGCTGGAATGTTCATGTGCTGGTGACTTCAGACCTGCTGGAATGTTCATGTGCTGGTGACTCAAGACCTGCTGGAATATTCATGTGCTGGTGACTTCAGACCAGCTGGAATGTTTATGTGCTGGTGACTCCAGACCTGCTGGAATGTTTATGTGCTGGTGACTTCAGACCTGCTGGAATGTTTATGTGCTGGTGACTTAAGACATGGTGGAATGTTTATGTGCTTGTGACTTCAGACCTGCTGGAATGTTTATGTGCTGGTGACTTCAGACCTGCTGGAATGTTTAAGTGCTGGTGACTCCAGACCTGCTGGAATGTTCATGTGCTGGTGACTTCAGACCTGCTGGAATGTTCATGTGCTGGTGACTTCAGACCTGCTGGAATGTTCAAGTGCAGGTGACTCCAGACCTGCTGGAATGTTCATGTGTTGGTGACTTCAGAACTGCTGGAATGTTCATGTGCTGGTGACTCCAGAGCTGCTGGAATGTTCATGTGCTGGTGACTCCGGACCTGCTGGAATGTTTATGTGCTGGTGACTCCAGACCTGCTGGAATGTTCATGTGCTGGTGACTTCAGACCTGCTGGAATGTTCATGTGCTGGTGACTTCAGACCTGCTGGAATGTTCATGTGCTGGTGACTCCAGACCTGCTGGAATGTTCATGTGCTGGTGACTTCAGACCTGCTGGAATGTTCATGTACTGGTGACTCCAGACCTGCTGGAATGTTCATGTGCTGGTGACTCCAGAACTGCTGAAATGTTCATGTGCTGGTGACTCCAGACCTGCTGGAATGTTCATGTGCTGGTGACTTCAGACCTGCTGGAATGTTCATGTGCTGGTGACTCAAGACCTGCTGGAATATTCATGTGCTGGTGACTTCAGACCAGCTGGAATGTTTATGTGCTGGTGACTTCAGACCTGCTGGAATGTTTATGTGCTGGTGACTTCAGACCTGCTGGAATGTTTATGTGCTGGTGACTTAAGACATGGTGGAATGTTTATGTGCTTGTGACTTCAGACCTGCTGGAATGTTTATGTGCTGGTGACTTCAGACCTGCTGGAATGTTTAAGTGCTGGTGACTCCAGACCTGCTGGAATGTTCATGTGCTGGTGACTTCAGACCTGCTGGAATGTTCATGTGCTGGTGACTTCAGACCTGCTGGAATGTTCAAGTGCAGGTGACTCCAGACCTGCTGGAATGTTCATGTGTTGGTGACTTCAGAACTGCTGGAATGTTCATGTGCTGGTGACTCCAGAGCTGCTGGAATGTTCATGTGCTGGTGACTCCGGACCTGCTGGAATGTTTATGTGCTGGTGACTCCAGACCTGCTGGAATGTTAATGTGCTGGTGACTCCAGAACTGCTGGAATGTTCATGTGCTGGTGACTCCAGACCTGCTGGAATGTTCATGTGCTGGTGACTTCAGACCTGCTGGAATGTTCATGTGCTGGTGACTCCAGACCTGCTGGAATGTTCATGTGCTGGTGACTCCAGAACTGCTGGAATGTTCATGTGCTGGTGACTCCAGACCTGCTGGAATGTTCATGTGCTGGTGACTCCAGACCTGCTGGAATGTTCATGTGCTGGTGACTCCAGAACTGCTGGAATGTTCATGTGCTGGTGACTCCAGACCTGCTGGAATGTTCATGTGCTGGTGACTCCAGACCTGCTGGAATGTTCATGTGCTGGTGACTCCAGACCTGCTGGAATGTTCATGTGCTGGTGACTCCAGACCTGCTGGAATGTTCATGTGCTGGTGACTCCAGACTTGCTGGAATGTTCATGTGCTGGTGACTCCAGACCTGCTGGAATGTTCATGTGCTGGTGACTTCAGACCTGCTGGAATGTTCATGTGCTGGTGACTTCAGACCTGCTGGAATGTTCATGTGCTGGTGACTTCAGACCTGCTGGAATGTTCATGTGCTGGTGACTCCAGACCTGCTGGAATGTTCATGTGCTGGTGACTCCAGACCTGCTGGAATGTTCATGTGCTGGTGACTCCAGACCTGCTGGAATGTTCATGTGCTGGTGACTTCAGACCTGCTGGAATGTTCATGTGCTGGTGACTCCAGACCTGCTGGAATGTTCATGTGCTGGTGACTCCAGACCTGCTGGAATGTTCATGTGCTGGTGACTCCAGATGTGCTGGTGACTGCTGCTGGAATGTTCATGTGCTGGTGACTCCAGACCTGCTGGAATGTTCATGTGCTGGTGACTCCAGACCTGCTGGAATGTTCATGTGCTGGTGACTCTGCTGGAATGTTCATGTGCTGGTGACTCCAGACCTGCTGTAATGTTCATGTGCTGGTGACTCCAGACCTGCTGGAATGTTCATGTGCTGGTGACTGACCTGCTGGAATGTTCATGTGCTGGTGACTCCAGACTGCTGGAATGTTCATGTGCTGGTGACTCCAGAACTGCTGGAATGTTCATGTGCTGGTGACTCCAGACCTGCTGGAATGTTCTGGTGACTCCAGACCTGCTGGTTCATGTGCTGGTGACTCCAGACCTGCTGGAATGTTCATGTGCTGGTGACTCCAGACCTGCTGGAATGTTCATGTGCTGGTGACTCCAGACCTGCTGGAATGTTCATGTGCTGGTGACTCCAGACCTGCTGGAATGTTCATGTGCTGGTGACTCCAGACCTGCTGGAATGTTCATGTGCTGGTGACTCCAGACCTGCTGGAATGTTCATGTGCTGGTGACTCCAGACCTGCTGGAATGTTCATGTGCTGGTGACTCCAGACCTGCTGGAATGTTCATGTGCTGGTGACTCCAGACCTGCTGGAATGTTCATGTGCTGGTGACTCCAGACCTGCTGGAATGTTCATGTGCTGGTGACTCCAGACCTGCTGGAATGTTCATGTGCTGGTGACTCCAGACCTGCTGGAATGTTCATGTGCTGGTGACTCCAGACCTGCTGGAATGTTCATGTGCTGGTGACTCCAGACCTGCTGGAAGGTGCCTCTGCTGGTGACTCCAGACCTGCTGGAATGTTCATGTGCTGGTGACTCCAGACCTGCTGGAATGTTCATGTGCTGGTGACTCCAGACCTGCTGGAATGTTCATGTGCTGGTGACTCCAGACCTGCTGGAATGTTCATGTGCTGGTGACTCCAGACCTGCTGGAATGTTCATGTGCTGGTGACTGTGCTGGTGACTCCAGAACTGCTGGAATGTTCATGTGTTGGTGACTCCAGACCTGCTGGAGACCTGCTGGAATGTTCATGTGCTGGTGACTCCAGACCTGCTGGAATGTTCATGTGCTGGTGGCTCCAGACCTGCTGGAATGTTCATGTGCTGGTGACTCCAGACCTGCTGGAATGTTCATGTGCTGGTGACTCCAGACCTGCTGGAATGTTCATGTGCTGGTGACTCCAGACCTGCTGGAATGTTCATGTGCTGGTGACTCCAGACCTGCTGGAATGTTCATGTGCTGGTGACTCCAGACTGCTGCATGTGCTGGTGACTCCAGACCTGGAATGTTCATGTGCTGGTGACTCCAGACCTGCTGGAATGTTCATGTGCTGGTGACTCCAGACCTGCTGGAATGTTCATGTGCTGGTGACTCCAGACCTGCTGGAATGTTCATGTGCTGGTGACTCCAGACCTGCTGGAATGTTCATGTGCTGGTGACTCCAGACCTGCTGGAATGTTCATGTGCTGGTGACTCCAGACCTGCTGGAATGTTCATGTGCTGGTGACTCCAGACCTGCTGGAATGTTCATGTGCTGGTGACTCCAGACCTGCTGGAATGTTCATGTGCTGGTGACTCCAGACCTGCTGGAATGTTCATGTGCTGGTGACTCCAGACCTGCTGGAATGTTCATGTGCTGGTGACTCCAGACCTGCTGGAATGTTCATGTGCTGGTGACTCCAGACCTGCTGGAATGTTCATGTGCTGGTGACTCCAGACCTGCTGGAATGTTCATGTGCTGGTGACTCCAGACCTGCTGGAATGTTCATGTGCTGGTGACTCCAGACCTGCTGGAATGTTCATGTGCTGGTGACTCCAGACCTGCTGGAATGTTCATGTGCTGGTGACTCCAGACCTGCTGGAATGTTCATGTGCTGGTGACTCCAGACCTGCTGGAATGTTCATGTGCTGGTGACTCCAGACCTGCTGGAATGTTCATGTGCTGGTGACTCCAGACCTGCTGGAATGTTCATGTGCTGGTGACTCCAGACCTGCTGGAATGTTCATGAAATGGTGACTCCAGACCTGCTGGAATGTTCATGTGCAGGTGACTCCAGAACTGCTGGAATGTTAATGTGCTGGTGACTCCAGACCTGCTGGAATGTTCATGTGCTGGTGACTCCAGACCTGCTGGAATGTTCATGTGCTGGTGACTCCAGACCTGCTGGAATGTTCATGTGCTGGTGACTCCAGACCTGCTGGAATGTTCATGTGCTGGTGACTCCAGACTTGCTGGAATGTTCATGTGCTGGTGACTCCAGACCTGCTGGAATGTTCATGTGCAGGTGACTCCAGACCTGCTGGAATGTTCATGTGCTGGTGACTCCAGACCTGCTGGAATGTTCATGTGCTGGTGACTTCAGACCTGCTGGAATGTTCATGTGCTGGTGACTCCAGACCTGCTGGAATGTTCATGTGCTGGTGACTCCAGACCTGTTGGAATGTTCGTGTGCTGGTGTCTCCAGACCTACTGGAATGTTCATGTGCTGGTGACTCCAGACCTGCTGGAATGTTCATGTGCTGGTGACTCCAGACCTGCTGGAATGTTCATGTGCTGGTGACTTCAGACCTGCTGGAATGTTCATGTGCTGGTGACTCCAGACCTGCTGGAATGTTCATGTGCTGGTGACTTCAGACCTGCTGGAATGTTCATGTGCTGGTGACTTCAGACCTGCTGGAATGTTCATGTGCTGGTGACTCCAGATCTGCTGGAATGTTCATGTGCTGGTGACTTCAGACCTGCTGGAATGTTCATGTGCTGGTGACTTCAGACCTGCTGGAATGTTCATGTGCTGGTGACTCCAGACCTGCTGGAATGTTCATGTGCTGGTGACTTCAGACCTGCTGGAATGTTCATGTACTGGTGACTCCAGACCTGCTGGAATGTTCATGTGCTGGTGACTCCAGAACTGCTGAAATGTTCATGTGCTGGTGACTCCAGACCTGCTGGAATGTTCATGTGCTGGTGACTTCAGACCTGCTGGAATGTTCATGTGCTGGTGACTCAAGACCTGCTGGAATATTCATGTGCTGGTGACTTCAGACCAGCTGGAATGTTTATGTGCTGGTGACTCCAGACCTGCTGGAATGTTTATGTGCTGGTGACTTCAGACCTGCTGGAATGTTTATGTGCTGGTGACTTAAGACATGGTGGAATGTTTATGTGCTTGTGACTTCAGACCTGCTGGAATGTTTATGTGCTGGTGACTTCAGACCTGCTGGAATGTTTAAGTGCTGGTGACTCCAGACCTGCTGGAATGTTCATGTGCTGGTGACTTCAGACCTGCTGGAATGTTCATGTGCTGGTGACTTCAGACCTGCTGGAATGTTCAAGTGCAGGTGACTCCAGACCTGCTGGAATGTTCATGTGTTGGTGACTTCAGAACTGCTGGAATGTTCATGTGCTGGTGACTCCAGAGCTGCTGGAATGTTCATGTGCTGGTGACTCCGGACCTGCTGGAATGTTTATGTGCTGGTGACTCCAGACCTGCTGGAATGTTCATGTGCTGGTGACTCCAGACCTGCTGGAATGTTCATGTGCTGGTGACTTCAGACCTGCTGGAATGTTCATGTGCTGGTGACTCCAGACCTGCTGGAATGTTCATGTGCTGGTGACTCCAGACCTGCTGGAATGTTCATGTGCTGGTGACTCCAGACCTGCTGGAATGTTCATGTGCTGGTGACTCCAGACCTGCTGGAATGTTCATGTGCTGGTGACTCCAGACCTGCTGGAATGTTCATGTGCTGGTGACTCCAGACCTGCTGGAATGTTCATGTGCTGGTGACTCCAGACCTGCTGGAATGTTCATGTGCTGGTGACTCCAGACCTGCTGGAATGTTCATGTGCTGGTGACTCCAGACCTGCTGGAATGTTCATGTGCTGGTGACTCCAGACCTGCTGGAATGTTCATGTGCTGGTGACTCCAGACCTGCTGGAATGTTCATGTGCTGGTGACTCCAGACCTGCTGGAATGTTCATGTGCTGGTGACTCCAGACCTGCTGGAATGTTCATGTGCTGGTGACTCCAGACCTGCTGGAATGTTCATGTGCTGGTGACTCCAGACCTGCTGGAATGTTCATGTGCTGGTGACTCCAGACCTGCTGGAATGTTCATGTGCTGGTGACTCCAGACCTGCTGGAATGTTCATGTGCTGGTGACTCCAGACCTGCTGGAATGTTCATGTGCTGGTGACTCCAGACCTGCTGGAATGTTCATGTGCTGGTGACTCCAGACCTGCTGGAATGTTCATGTGCTGGTGACTCCAGACCTGCTGGAATGTTCATGTGCTGGTGACTCCAGACCTGCTGGAATGTTCATGTGCTGGTGACTCCAGACCTGCTGGAATGTTCATGTGCTGGTGACTCCAGACCTGCTGGAATGTTCATGTGCTGGTGACTCCAGACCTGCTGGAATGTTCATGTGCTGGTGACTCCAGACCTGCTGGAATGTTCATGTGCTGGTGACTCCAGACCTGCTGGAATGTTCATGTGCTGGTGACTCCAGACCTGCTGGAATGTTCATGTGCTGGTGACTCCAGACCTGCTGGAATGTTCATGTGCTGGTGACTCCAGACCTGCTGGAATGTTCATGTGCTGGTGACTCCAGACCTGCTGGAATGTTCATGTGCTGGTGACTCCAGACCTGCTGGAATGTTCATGTGCTGGTGACTCCAGACCTGCTGGAATGTTCATGTGCTGGTGACTGCTGGAATGTTCATGACTCCAGACCTGCTGGAATGTTCATGTGCTGGTGACTCCAGAATGTTCATGTGCTGGTGACTCCAGACCTGAATGTTCATGTGCTGGTGACTCCAGACCTGCTGGAATGTTCATGTGCTGGTGACTCCAGACCTGCTGGAATGTTCATGTGCTGGTGACTCCAGACCTGCTGGAATGTTCATGAAATGGTGACTCCAGACCTGCTGGAATGTTCATGTGCTGGTGACTCCAGACCTGCTGGAATGTTCATGTGCTGGTAACTCCAGACCTGCTGGAATGTTCATGTGCTGGTGACTCCAGACCTGCTGGAATGTTCATGTGCTGGTGACTCCAGACCTGCTGGAATGTTCATGAGATGGTGACTGCTGGAATGTTCATGTGCTGGTGACTCCAGACCTGCTGGAATGTTCATGTGCTGGTGACTCCAGACCTGCTGAATGTTCATGTGCTGGTGACTCCAGACCTGCTGGAATGTTCATGTGCTGGTGACTCCAGACCTGCTGGAATGTTCATGTGCTGGTGACTCCAGACCTGCTGGAATGTTCATGTGCTGGTGACTCCAGACCTGCTGGAATGTTCATGTGCTGGTGACTCCAGACCTGCTGGAATGTTCATGTGCTGGTGACTCCAGACCTGCTGGAATGTTCATGTGCTGGTGACTCCAGACCTGCTGGAATGTTCATGTGCTGGTGACTCCAGACCTGCTGGAATGTTCATGTGCTGGTGACTCCAGACCTGACTCCAGACCTGCTGGAATGTTCATGTGCTGGTGACTCCAGACCTGCTGGAATGTTCATGTGCTGGTGACTCCAGACCTGCTGGAATGTTCATGTGCTGGTGACTCCAGACCTGCTGGAATGTTCATGTGCTGGTGACTCCAGACCTGCTGGAATGTTCATGTGCTGGTGACTTCAGACCTGCTGGAATGTTCATGTGCTGGTGACTTCAGACCTGCTGGAATGTTCATGTGCTGGTGACTCCAGACCTGCTGGAATGTTCATGTGCTGGTGACTCCAGACCTGCTGGAATGTTCATGTGCTGGTGACTCCAGACCTGCTGGAATGTTCATGTGCTGGTGACTCCAGACCTGCTGGAATGTTCATGTGCTGGTGACTCCAGACCTGCTGGAATGTTCATGTGCTGGTGACTCCAGACCTGCTGGAATGTTCATGTGCTGGTGACTCAAGACCTGCTGGAATGTTCATGTGCTGGTGACTCCAGACCTGCTGGAATGTTCATGTGCTGGTGACTCCAGACCTGCTGGAATGTTCATGTGCTGGTGACTTCAGACCTGCTGGAATGTTTATGTGCTGGTGACTTAAGACATGGTGGAATGTTTATGTGCTGGTGACTTTAGACCTCCTGGAATGTTCATGTGCTGGTGTCTTCAGACCTGCTGGAATGTTCTTGTGCTGGTGACTCCAGACCTACTGGAATGTTCATGTGCTGGTGACTTCAGACCTGATGGAATGTTCAGACCTGGTGACTGGAATGTTCATGTGCTGGTGACTCCAGACCTGCTGGAATGTTCATGTGCTGGTGACTCCAGACCTGCTGGAATGTTCATGTGCTGGTGACTCCAGACCTGCTGGAATGTTCATGTGCTGGTGACTCCAGACCTGCTGGAATGTTCATGTGCTGGTGACTCCAGACCTGCTGGAATGTTCATGTGCTGGTGACTCCAGACCTGCTGGAATGTTCATGTGCTGGTGACTCCAGACCTGCTGGAATGTTCATGTGCTGGTGACTCCAGACCTGCTGGAATGTTCATGTGCTGGTGACTCCAGACCTGCTGGAATGTTCATGTGCTGGTGACTCCAGACCTGCTGGAATGTTCATGTGCTGGTGACTCCAGACCTGCTGGAATGTTCATGTGCTGGTGACTCCAGACCTGCTGGAATGTTCATGTGCTGGTGACTCCAGACCTGCTGGAATGTTCATGTGCTGGTGACTCCAGACCTGCTGGAATGTTCATGTGATGGTGACTCCAGACCTGCTGGAATGTTCATGTGCTGGTGACTCCAGACCTGCTGAAATGTTCATGTGCTGGTGACTCCAGACCTGCTGGAATGTTCATGTGCTGGTGACTCCAGACCTGCTGGAATGTTCATGTGCTGGTGACTCCAGACCTGCTGGAATGTTGATGTGCTGGTGACTTCAGACCTGCTGGAATGTTTATGTGCTGGTGACTCCAGACCTGCTGGAATGTTTATGTGCTGGTGACTTCAGACCTGCTGGAATGTTTATGTGCTGGTGACTTAAGACATGGTGGAATGTTTATGTGCTTGTGACTTCAGACCTGCTGGAATGTTTATGTGCTGGTGACTTCAGACCTGCTGGAATGTTTATGTGCTGGTGACTCCAGACCTGCTGGAATGTTCATGTGCTGGTGACTTCAGACCTGCTGGAATGTTCATGTGCTGGTGACTTCAGACCTGCTGGAATGTTCATGTGCTGGTGACTCCAGACCTGCTGGAATGTTCATGTGCTGGTGACTCCAGAACTGCTGGAATGTTCATGTGCTGGTGACTCCAGACCTGCTGGAATGTTCATGTGCTGGTGACTCCAGACCTGCTGGAATGTTCATGTGCTGGTGACTCCAGACCTGCTGGAATGTTCATGTGCTGGTGACTCCAGACCTGCTGGAATGTTCATGTGCTGGTGACTCCAGACCTGCTGGAATGTTCATGTGCTGGTGACTCCAGACCTGCTGGAATGTTCATGTGCTGGTGACTCCAGACCTGCTGGAATGTTCATGTGCTGGTGACTCCAGACCTGCTGGAATGTTCATGTGCTGGTGACTCCAGACCTGCTGTGAATGTTCATGTGCTGGTGACTCCAGACCTGCTGGAATGTTCATGTGCTGGTGACTCCATGACTGGTGACTCCAGACTGCTGAATGTTCATGTGCTGGTGACTCCAGACCTGCTGGAATGTTCATGTGCTGGTGACTCCAGACCTGCTGGAATGTTCATGTGCTGGTGACTCCAGACCTGCTGGAATGTTCATGTGCTGGTGACTCCAGACCTGCTGGAATGTTCATGTGCTGGTGACTCCAGACCTGCTGGAATGTTCACTCCAGAACTGCTGGAATGTTCATGTGCTGGTGAATGACCTGCTGGAATGTTCATGTGCTGGTGACTCCAGACCTGCTGGAATGTTCATGTGCTGGTGACTCTGACCTGCTGGAATGTTCATGTGCTGGTGACTGCTGGAATGTTCATGTGCTGGTGACTCCAGACCTGCTGGAATGTTCATGTGCTGGTGACTCCAGACCTGCTGGAATGTTCATGTGCTGGTGACTCCAGAATGTTCATGTGCTGGTGACTCCAGACCTGATGGAATGTTCATGTGCTGGTGATTCCAGACCTGCTGGAATGTTCATGTGCTGGTGACTCCAGACCTGCTGGAATGTTCATGTGCTGGTGACTCCAGACCTGCTGGAATGTTCATGTGCTGGTGACTCCAGACCTGCTGGAATGTTCATGTGCTGGTGACTCCAGACCTGCTGGAATGTTCATGTGCTGGTGACTCCAGACGTGCTGCAATGTTCATGTGCTGGTGACTCCAGACCTGCTGGAATGTTCATGTGCTGGTGACTCCAGACCTGCTGGAATGTTCATGTGCTGGTGACTCCAGACCTGCTGGAATGTTCATGTGCTGGTGACTCCAGACCTGCTGGAATGTTCATGTGCTGGTGACTCCAGACCTGCTGGAATGTTCATGTGCTGGTGACTCCAGACCTGCTGGAATGTTCATGTGCTGGTGACTCCAGACCTGGAATGTTCATGTGCTGGTGACTCCATGTTCATGTGCTGGTGACTCCAGACCTGCTGGAATGTTCATGTGCTGGTGACTCCAGACCTGCTGGAATGTTCATGCTCCAGACCTGCTGGAATGTTCATGTGCTGGTGACTGGTGACTCAGACCTGCTGGAATGTTCATGTGCTGGTGACTCCAGACCTGCTGGAATGTTCATGTGCTGGTGACTCCAGACCTGCTGGAATGTTCATGTGCTGGTGACTCCAGACCTGCTGGAATGTTCATGTGCTGGTGACTCCAGACCTGCTGGAATGTTCATGTGCTGGTGACTCCAGACCTGCTGGAATGTTCATGTGCAGGTGACTCCAGACCTGCTGGAATGTTCATGTGCTGGTGACTCCAGACCTGCTGGAATGTTCATGTGCTGGTGACTTCAGACCTGCTGGAATGTTCATGTGCTGGTGACTCCAGACCTGCTGGAATGTTCATGTGCTGGTGACTCCAGACCTGTTGGAATGTTCATGTGCTGGTGCTCCAGAACTGCTGGAATGTTCATGTGCTGGTGACTCCAGACCTGCTGGAATGTTCATGTGCTGGTGACTCCAGACCTGCTGGAATGTTCATGTGCTGGTGACTTCAGACCTGCTGGAATGTTCATGTGCTGGCGACTCCAGACCTGCTGGAATGTTCATGTGCTGGTGACTTCAGACCTGCTGGAATGTTCATGTGCTGGTGACTTCAGACCTGCTGGAATGTTCATGTGCTGGTAACTCCAGATCTGCTGGAATGTTCATGTGCTGGTGACTTCAGACCTGCTGGAATGTTCATGTGCTGGTGACTTCAGACCTGCTGGAATGTTCATGTGCTGGTGACTCCAGACCTGCTGGAATGTTCATGTGCTGGTGACTTCAGACCTGCTGGAATGTTCATGTACTGGTGACTCCAGACCTGCTGGAATGTTCATGTGCTGGTGACTCCAGAACTGCTGAAATGTTCATGTGCTGGTGACTCCAGACCTGCTGGAATGTTCATGTGCTGGTGACTTCAGACCTGCTGGAATGTTCATGTGCTGGTGACTCAAGACCTGCTGGAATATTCATGTGCTGGTGACTTCAGACCAGCTGGAATGTTTATGTGCTGGTGACTCCAGACCTGCTGGAATGTTTATGTGCTGGTGACTTCAGACCTGCTGGAATGTTTATGTGCTGGTGACTTAAGACATGGTGGAATGTTTATGTGCTTGTGACTTCAGACCTGCTGGAATGTTTATGTGCTGGTGACTTCAGACCTGCTGGAATGTTTAAGTGCTGGTGACTCCAGACCTGCTGGAATGTTCATGTGCTGGTGACTTCAGACCTGCTGGAATGTTCATGTGCTGGTGACTTCAGACCTGCTGGAATGTTCAAGTGCAGGTGACTCCAGACCTGCTGGAATGTTCATGTGTTGGTGACTTCAGAACTGCTGGAATGTTCATGTGCTGGTGACTCCAGAGCTGCTGGAATGTTCATGTGCTGGTGACTCCGGACCTGCTGGAATGTTTATGTGCTGGTGACTCCAGACCTGCTGGAATGTTCATGTGCTGGTGACTTCAGACCTGCTGGAATGTTCATGTGCTGGTGACTTCAGACCTGCTGGAATGTTCATGTGCTGGTGACTCCAGACCTGCTGGAATGTTCATGTGCTGGTGACTTCAGACCTGCTGGAATGTTCATGTACTGGTGACTCCAGACCTGCTGGAATGTTCATGTGCTGGTGACTCCAGAACTGCTGAAATGTTCATGTGCTGGTGACTCCAGACCTGCTGGAATGTTCATGTGCTGGTGACTTCAGACCTGCTGGAATGTTCATGTGCTGGTGACTCAAGACCTGCTGGAATATTCATGTGCTGGTGACTTCAGACCAGCTGGAATGTTTATGTGCTGGTGACTTCAGACCTGCTGGAATGTTTATGTGCTGGTGACTTCAGACCTGCTGGAATGTTTATGTGCTGGTGACTTAAGACATGGTGGAATGTTTATGTGCTTGTGACTTCAGACCTGCTGGAATGTTTATGTGCTGGTGACTTCAGACCTGCTGGAATGTTTAAGTGCTGGTGACTCCAGACCTGCTGGAATGTTCATGTGCTGGTGACTTCAGACCTGCTGGAATGTTCATGTGCTGGTGACTTCAGACCTGCTATAATGTTCAAGTGCAGGTGACTCCAGACCTGCTGGAATGTTCATGTGTTGGTGACTTCAGAACTGCTGGAATGTTCATGTGCTGGTGACTCCAGAGCTGCTGGAATGTTCATGTGCTGGTGACTCCGGACCTGCTGGAATGTTTATGTGCTGGTGACTCCAGACCTGCTGGAATGTTAATGTGCTGGTGACTCCAGAACTGCTGGAATGTTCATGTGCTGGTGACTCCAGACCTGCTGGAATGTTCATGTGCTGGTGACTTCAGACCTTCTTGAATGTTCATGTGCTGGTGATTCCAGGCCTGCTGGAATGTTCATGTGCTGGCGACTCCAGAACTGCTGGATGTTCATGTGCTGGTGACTCCAGACCTGCTTGAATATTCATGTGCTGGTGACTCCAGACCTGCTGGAATGTTCATGTGCTGGTGACTCCAGAACTGCTGGAATGTTCATGTGCTGGTGACTCCAGACCTGCTGGAATGTTCATGTGCTGGTGACTCCAGACCTGCTGGAATGTTCATGTGCTGGTGACTCCAGACCTGCTGGAATGTTCATGTGCTGGTGACTCCAGACCTGCTGGAATGTTCATGTGCTGGTGAGTCCAGACTTGCTGGAATGTTCATGTGCTGGTGACACCAGACCTGCTGGAATGTTCATGTGCTGGTGACTTCAGACATGCTGGAATGTTTATGTGCTGGTGACTTCAGACCTGCTGGAATGTTTATGTGCTGGTGACTTCAGACATGCTGTAATGTTTATGTGCTGGTGACTTCAGACCTGCTGGAATGTTTAAGTGCTGGTGACTCCAGACCTGCTGGAATGTTCATGTGCTGGTGACTCCAGACCTGCTGGAATGTTTATGTGCTGGTGACTTCAGACCTGCTGGAATGTTCATGTGCTGGTGAGTCCAGACCTGCTGGAATGTTCATGTGCTGGTGACTCCAGACCTACTGGAATGTTAATGTGCTGGTGACTCCAGAACTGCTTGAATGTTCATGTGCTGGTAACTCCAGACCTGCTGGAATGTTCATGTGCTGGTGACTTCTGACCTGCTGGAATGTTCATGTGCTGGTGACTCCAGACCTGCTGGAATGTTCATGTGCTGGTGACTCCAGACCTGCTGGAATGTTCATGTGCTGGTGACTCCAGACCTGCTGGAATGTTCATGTGCTGGTGACTCCAGAACTGTTGGAATGTTCATGTGCTGGTGACTCCAGAACTGCTGGAATGTTCATGTGCTGGTGACTCCAGACCTGCTGGAATGTTCATGTGCTGGTGACTCCAGACCTGCTGAAATGTTCATGTGCTGGTGACTCCAGAACTGCTGGAATGTTCATGTGTTGGTGACTCCAGACCTGCTGGAATGTTCATGTGCTGGTGACTCCAGACCTGCTGGAATGTTCATGTGCTGGTGACTCCAGACCTGCTGGAATGTTTATGTGCTGGTGACTCCAGACCTGCTGGAATGTTCATGTGCTGGTGACTCCAGACCTGCTGGAATGTTAATGTGCTGGTGACTCCAGAACTGCTGAAATGTTCATGTGCTGGTGACTCCAGACCTGCTGGAATGTTCATGTGCTGGTGACTTCAGACCTGCTGGAATGTTCATGTGCTGGTGACTCCAGACCTGCTGGAATGTTCATGTGCTGGTGACTCCAGACCTGCTGGAATGTTCATGTGCTGGTGACTCCAGACCTGCTGGAATGTTCATGTGCTGGTGACTCCAGAACTGCTGGAATGTTCATGTGCTGGTGACTCCAGACCTGCTGGAATGTTCATGTGCTGGTGACTCCAGACCTACTGGAATGTTAATGTGCTGGTGACTCCAGAACTGCTTGAATGTTCATGTGCTGGTAACTCCAGACCTGCTGGAATGTTCATGTGCTGGTGACTTCTGACCTGCTGGAATGTTCATGTGCTGGTGACTCCAGACCTGCTGGAATGTTCATGTGCTGGTGACTCCAGACCTGCTGGAATGTTCATGTGCTGGTGACTCCAGACCTGCTGGAATGTTCATGTGCTGGTGACTCCAAAACTGTTGGAATGTTCATGTGCTGGTGACTCCAGAACTGCTGGAATGTTCATGTGCTGGTGACTCCAGACCTGCTGGAATGTTCATGTGCTGGTGACTCCAGACCTGCTGAAATGTTCATGTGCTGGTGACTCCAGAACTGCTGGAATGTTCATGTGTTGGTGACTCCAGACCTGCTGGAATGTTCATGTGCTGGTGACTCCAGACCTGCTGGAATGTTCATGTGCTGGTGACTCCAGACCTGCTGGAATGTTTATGTGCTGGTGACTCCAGACCTGCTGGAATGTTCATGTGCTGGTGACTCCTGACCTGCTGGAATGTTAATGTGCAGGTGACTCCAGAACTGCTGAAATGTTCATGTGCTGGTGACTCCAGACCTGCTGGAATGTTCATGTGCTGGTGACTTCAGACCTGCTGGAATGTTCATGAGCTGGTGACTCCAGACCTGCTTGAATGTTCATGTGCTGGTGACTCCAGACCTGCTGGAATGTTCATGTGCTGGTGACTCCAGACCTGCTGGAATGTTCATGTGCTGGTGACTCCAGACCTGCTGCAATGTTCATGTGCTGGTGACTCCAGAACTGCTGGAATGTTCATGTGCTGGTGACTCCAGACCTGCTGGAATGTTCATGTGCTGGTGACTCCAGACCTGCTGGAATGTTCATGTGCTGGTGACTCCAGACCTGCTGGAATGTTCATGTTCTGGTGAGTCCAGACTTGCTGGAATGTTCATGTGCTGGTGACTCCAGACCTGCTGGAATGTTCATGTGCTGGTGACTTCAGACCTGCTGGAATGTTCATGTGTTGGTGACTCCAGGCCTGCTGGAATGTTCATGTGCTGGTGACTCAAGACCTGCTGGAATGTTCATGTGCTGGTGACTCCAGACCTACTGGAATGTTAATGTGCTGGTGACTCCAGAACTACTTGAATGTTCATGTGCTGGTAACTCCAGACCTGCTGGAATGTTCATGTGTTGGTGACTCCAGGCCTGCTGGAATGTTCATGTGCTAGTGACTCAAGACCTGCTGGAATGTTCATGTGCTGGTGACTCCAGACTTGCTGGAATGTTCATGTGCTGGTGACTCCAGACCTGCTGGAATGTTCATGTTCCGGTAAGTTCAGACCTGCTGGAATGTTCATGTGTTGGAGACTCCAGACCTGCTGGAATGTTCATGTACTGGTGACTCCAGACTTGCTGGAATGTTCATGTGCTGGTGACTCCAGACCTACTGGAATGTTCATTTACCGGTGACTCCAGACTTGCTGGAATGTTCATGTGCTGGTGACTCCAGACCTGGTGGAATGTTCATGTGCTGGTAAGTCCAGATCTGCTGGAATGTTTATGTGCTGGTGACTCCAGACCTGCTGGAATGTCCATGTGATGGTGACTCCAGACCTGCTGGAATTTTCAATTTTTTTAACCTTTTGAACTATTTTTTGCTAATTAAATTTGAGATAATATTAGCACTGTCCAACCCAGGTTCGTCAGCGCTGGCAACGTACGTTACGACCCAACAACGATCCATCATTCGATACGGAAATAATAGTTGAACTTAACTAACAGTAGACTTAATTTGGTAACAAATTTCCTAATGTCCTAAGTTTATAAACCTCGATTCATCGAAATCTGAGAAATAACTGGCAAATACTTCTTCTGATCAGCTTCAAACTTTCACAGTCGATGGTTTTACTAAAAGAAACGCTTGAACTGACTTTGAGCTGTGCAAAGTTTCATTTGATACCTTTAATAAACGAACTGGTTTCCATGCTATTACTGGAGAATGTCTTTTCTGTTGAGTTGAAAACCTAAGCGTTGGTCATTAACGTAAGCTGAGGAACAGTGTTCTTTTCCTGCAGAGTCATTAACATAAACTGAGAAACAGTGTTCTTTTCCTGCAGAGTCTTTAACATAAGCTGAGGAACAGTGTTCTTTTCCTGCAGAGTCATTAACATAAGCTGAGAAACAGTGTTCTTTTCCTGCAGAGTCATTAACATAAGCTGAGGAACAGTGTTCTTTTCCTGCAGAGTCATTAACATAAGCTGAGAAACAGTGTTCTTTTCCTGCAGAGTCATTAACATAAGCTGAGGAACAGTGTTCTTTTCCTGCAGAGTCATTAACATAAGCTGAGGAACAGTGTTCTTTTCCTGCAGAGTCATTAACATAAACTGAGAAACAGTGTTCTTTTCCTGCAGAGTCTTTAACATAAGCTGAGAAACAGTGTTCTTTTCCTGCAGAGTCATTAACATAAGCTGAGGAACAGTGTTCTTTTCCTGCAGAGTCATTAACATAAGCTGAGGAACAGTGTTCTTTTCCTGCAGAGTCTTTAACATAAGCTGAGAAACAGTGTTCTTTTCCTGCAGAGTCTTTAACATAAGCTGAGAAACAGTGTTCTTTTCCAGCAGTCATTAACATAAGCTGAGGAACAGTGTTCTTTTCCTGTAGAGTCATTAACATAAGCTGAGGAACAGTGTTCTTTTCCTGTAGAGTCATTAACATAAGCTGAGGAACAGTGTTCTTTTCCTGTAGAGTCATTAACATAAGCTGAGGAATTGTGTTCTTTTCCTGCAGAGTCTTTAACATAAGCTGAGGAATTGTGTTCTTTTCCTGCAGAGTCATTAACATAAGCTGAGGAATTGTGTTCTTTTCCTGCAGAGTCATTAATATAAGCTGAGGAACAGCGTTCTTTTCCTGCAGAGTCTTTAACATAAGCTGAGGAACAGTGTTCTTTTCCTGTAGAGTCATTAACATAAGGTGAGGAACAGTGTTCTTTTCCTGTAGAGTCCATTAACGTAAGCTGAGGAACAGTGTTCTTTTCCTGTAGAGTCATTAACATAAGGTGAGGAACAGTGTTCTTTTCCTGCAGAGTCATTAACATAAGCTGAGGAACGGTGTTCTTTTCCTGCAGATTCATTAACATGAGCTGAGGAACAGTGTTCTTTTCCTGTAGAGTACATTAACATAAGCTGAGGAACAGTGTTCTTTTCCTGCAGAGTCATTAACATAAGCTGAGGAACAGTGTTCTTTTCCTGTAGAGTCCATTAACATAAGCTGAGGAACAGTGTTCTTTTCCTGTAGAGTCCATTAACATAAGCTGAGGAACAGTGTTCTTTTCCTGTAGAGTCCATTAACATAAGCTGAGGAACAGCGTTCTTTTCCTCCAGAGTCTTTAACATAAGCTGAGGAACAGTGTTCTTTTCCTGTAGAGTCCATTAACATAAGCTTAGGAACAGCGTTCTTTTCCTGTAGAGTCCATTAACATAAGCTGAGGAACAGCGTTCTTTTCCTGCAGAGTCTTTAACATAAGCTGAGGAACAGTGTTCTTTTCCTGCAGAGTCATTAACATGAGCTGAGGAACAGCGTTCTTTTCCTGCAGAGTCATTAACATAAGCTGAGGAACAGTGTTCTTTTCCTGCAGAGTCTGTAACATAAGCTGAGGAACAGTGTTCTTTTCCTGTAGAGTCCATTAACATAAGCTGAGGAACAGTGTTCTTTTCCTGCAGAGTCTTTAACATAAGATGAGGAACAGTGTTCTTTTCCTGTGGAGTCCATTAACATAAGCTGAGGAACAGTGTTCTTTTCCTGTAGAGTCCATTAACATAAGCTGAGGAACAGTGTTCTTTTCCTGTAGAGTCCATTAACATAAGCTGAGGAACAGTGTTCTTTTCCTGCAGAGTCTTTAACATAAGCTGAGGAACAGTGTTCTTTTCCTGTAGAGTCCATTAACATAAACTGAGGAACAGTGTTCTTTTCCTGTGGAGTCATTAACATGAGCTGAAGAACAGTGTTCTTTTCCTGTGGAGTCATTAACATGAGCTGAGGAACAGTGTTCTTTTCCTGCAGAGTCATTAACATAAGCTGAGGAACAGTGTTCTTTTCCTGTAGAGTCCATTAACATAAGCTGAGGAACAGTGTTCTTTTCCTGCAGAGTCTTTAACATAAGATGAGGAACAGTGTTCTTTTCCTGTGGAGTCCATTAACATAAGCTGAGGAACAGTGTTCTTTTCCTGTAGAGTCCATTAACATAAGCTGAGGAACAGTGTTCTTTTCCTGTAGAGTCCATTAACATAAGCTGAGGAACAGTGTTCTTTTCCTGCAGAGTCTTTAACATAAGCTGAGGAACAGTGTTCTTTTCCTGTAGAGTCCATTAACATAAACTGAGGAACAGTGTTCTTTTCCTGTGGAGTCATTAACATGAGCTGAAGAACAGTGTTCTTTTCCTGTGGAGTCATTAACATGAGCTGAGGAACAGTGTTCTTTTCCTGCAGAGTCATTAACATAAGCTGAGGAACAGTGTTCTTTTCCTGTGGAGTCATTAACATGAGCTGAGGAACAGTGTTCTTTTCCTGCAGAGTCATTAACATGAGCTGAGGAACAGTGTTCTTTTCCTGCAGAGTCATTAACATGAGCTGAGGAACAGCGTTCTTTTCCTGCAGAGTCTTTAACATAAGCTGAGGAACAGTGTTCTTTTCCTGTAGAGTCCATTAACATAAGCTGAGGAGCAGTGTTCTTTTCCTGTAGAGTCATTAACATAAGGTGAGGAACAGTGTTCTTTTCCTGTAGAGTCATTAACATAAGCTGAGGAACAGTGTTCTTTTCCTGCAGAGTCATTAACATAAGCTGAGGAACAGTGTTCTTTTCCTGTAGAGTCTATTAACATAAGCTGAGGAACAGTGTTCTTTTCCTGTGGAGTCATTAACATGAGCTGAGGAACAGCGTTCTTTTCCTGCAGAGTCTTTAACATAAGCTGAGGAACAGTGTTCTTTTCCTGTAGAGTCCATTAACATAAGCTGAGGAACAGTGTTCTTTTCAGTGTTCCGATCACATTTATAATTTAGAAGATGGACTATAATTAAGGTCAGGTTCACAAGTTTCTGGCGTGTGCAGCTGCCTTCACGTCTCTTTCACATCCATCTTTCTTAATTTTGCTTTACATGAGATAACTTGAGAATGCCTCTGCTGATCGGCTTTAAACTTTCAATATCGGGATTGTTGATGAAGTTTATCTTCTCCAATTTGATATTTTGTTAAAACGGTTTACAATTATTCTTTATCCTAAGTTTGCCTGTTCTGAACACTTGTGATAATTCATAGCATCAGTTTTTAACAGCAGGACTTTATTAAGAAGAGAATAATACATTTATTTTTTATTTATTTATTTTTTTTTTGCCTGTAAACGTTTCTATTTAACAGTTTAGTAAAATAGCAAACTTGAAATTATGAAATTTTGTGCGATAACTCGAGAATCCATCTTCAGGTCGGATGCAGACTTAATGACTGTGTAATTATCTGAGAGAAAATTACACAGTCATTAAGTCTGATTTTAGGATGTTAGTTTTACTTTGCCAATTTTCTTAAATAAAATTGTTTTCATGCCATAACTGGAGAATGCTTTTTCTGATAGGCTTCAAATCTTTAATACTGGCGCACCATTCTTTAACTGTATTAATAATTAATGCTGCACTTTATATTTTGTGAGTGTGTGTGTGTGTGTGTGTGTGTGTGTGTGTGTGTGTGTGTGTGTGTGTGTGTGTATGTGTGTGTGTGTGTGTGTGTGTGTGTGTGTGTGTGTGTATGTGTGTGTGTGTGTGTGTGTGTGTGTGTGTGTGTGTGTATGTGTGTGTGTGTGTGTGTGTGTGTGTGTGTGTGTGTATGTGTGTGTGTGTGTGTGTGTGTATGTGTGTGTGTGTGTGTGTGTGTACTCACCTATTTGTACTCACCTATTTGTGGTTGCAGGGGTCGAGTCCTAGCTCCTGGCCCCGCCTCTTCACCGGTTGCTACTAGACCCTCTCTCTCCCCGCTCCATGAGCTTTATCAAACCTCGTCTTAAAACTGTGTATGGTTCCTGCCTCCACTACGTCATTTTCTAGGCTATTCCACTGCCTTACAACTCTATGACTGAAGAAATACTTCCTACTATCTCTCTGACTCATTTGTGTCTTCAACTTCCAATTGTGGCCTCTTGTTTCTGTGTCCCCTCCCTGGAACATCCTGTCCTTGTCCACCTTGTCTATTCCACGCAGTATTTTATATGTCGTTATCATGTCTCCCCTGACCCTCCTGTCCTCCAGTGTCGTCAGGCCGATTTCCCTTAATCTTTCTTCATAGGACATTCCCCTTAGCTCTGGAACTAACCTTGTTGCAAACCTTTGTACTTTCTCTAGTTTCTTGACGTGCTTTATCAAGTGCGGGTTCCAAACAGGTGCTGCATACTCCAGTATGGGCCTGACATACACGGTGTACAGTGTCTTGAATGATTCCTTACTAAGGTGTCGGAATGCTGTTCTCAGGTTTGCCAGGCGCCCATATGCTGCAGCAGTTATCTGATTGATGTGTGCTTCCGGAGACATGCTCGGTGTTATACTCACCCCAAGATCTTTCTCCTTGAGTGAGGTTTGCAGTCTTTGGCCACCTAGCCTATACTCTGTCTGTGGTCTTCTGTGCCCTTCCCCTATCTTCATGACTTTGCATTTGGCAGGATTAAATTCGAGAAGCCATTTGCTGGACCAGGTGTCCAGTCTGTCCAGGTCTCTTTGAAGTCCTGCCTGGTCCTCATCAGATTTAATTCTCCTCATTAACTT